>NC_041395.2:182574358-182601858 GCF_900747795.2 Erpetoichthys calabaricus
AATTTAAGTTTTTGTTCTGTCTTTTTTTTATGGTTTCTTGTAAGCTTGATCTTATAATGAAAGGCAAGTAAATACACCTTCTGCCTTTTTGGGATCAATTGATTGAAGAAGACTATCACTTATGGCCCTCTCATACTACCCCTAGAAAACTCAATCAAATTTAATTATTATGGACAATTATGTGAATACTATTATTAACAACTGGGCCTGACTAGGATTAATCCTAAGCAATCTATAACTAGCTTTGTAACCTATCATATTTGTGAGATTGTCCAAACTTTCTATTGATATATATTAACTAATTAAAAGTAAATTATTGAAATAAAATATATCTGGAGCTGTTTTCAAGGCATTAAATAACCACAAGCTTAAATATATTTTAGAACATGATATAATAATAAATCCAGTACAAACCAGTATAAGGTGTGTTGTACAATATATCAATATGTGAAATAAATGCTTTCTGTAAATTTATTTTTGTACTTTTTTTTATTTGCTCCAAACTAAGTTTTAAATTAACCTTTGCTTACTAGGAGCCAGAAAAAGGTGTTACTGGTACCTATTGCTATTCCTGTATTCATTCGTGCTATTTTACTTTTTTCCATCAAACTGTCAAAGCAAAATGACAGCGGGCTAAGGTCTAAAATTTGTCAGAAAAATAAAGCATACATTAAATTGTTGACTGCACTGTAGTAATGAATATTTTTCCTGATGACCAGAAAGACCTTAAATGAATATCGATAACATTAAATGTTAGACAGATGGAGGAAACCTGTGATATTAACAGTCCTTTTCTGGTGCTCTTCTACAGTTTCATTAATTTTAGATTATTTTTCCAGAATTATTTCTACATTGTACAGGATTATTGTTACTTTGATATTTACATTATGGGTCTAAATCACAAGTGTTTCCATCTCATCTTCAATCCTACATATGTTACTCTATTTGGCGTAAAAGGTAATTAATTAAAAAGTACCCTTAACACATAAAATGCTAAGTCTACAGAACTGGCATATGTATAACAAAAAAGGTTGAAAATAATCACTGATCAATAATATCAGCATAGATTTTACATACTGAGAAAGAACCACGCATGGCCCAATTTTATGTCTAGTTCTAAAAAACATAGAAAAATGGAATTGGATTCTGTTAGAAAATTCACTATAAGAAACATTTACATTTATATTTATTTGGTTAGCAGATGCTTTTGTCCAAAGCAGCTTACAAAAAAGTTTAACATAACAGAGTAACATTTGTTTGGGGACTGTTGGGGAACAAGTGTTACAGGACAAGGATATAAAAGTGATTTCCAGAAATGAATAACTCAAAACAAAATCCAGTCAGGTCCATAAGTATTTCGACAGTGACACAATTTTAGTAATTGTGGCAATGTACACCACCACAATTTATCTCAAACAAAGCAATCAAGATTAAAGTATAGACTTTAGGCTTTAATTCAAGGAGTTTAACAAAATGAATTGTTTGAAATGTTTAGAAAAGACAGGCATTTTATACATAGACCCCTTATTTTCACAGGATCAAAAGTATTTGGAGAAACATAATCATAAATATAATGATCATTTTCAATCTTCTTCTTTCGGCTGCTCCCGTTAGGGGTTGCCACAGCGGATCATCTTCCATATCTTTCTGTCCTCTGCATCTTGTTCTGTTACACCCATCACCTGCATGTCCTCTCTCACCACATCCATAAACCTTCTCTTAGGCCTTCCTCTTTTTCTCTTCCTTGACAGCTCTATCCTTAGCATCCTTCTCCCAATATACTCAGCATCTCTCCTCTGCACATGTCCAAACCAATGCAATCTCGCTTCTCTGACTTTGTCTCTCAACCATCCAACTTGAGCAGACCTTCTAATGTACTCATTTCCAATCCTATCCATCCTTGTCACACCCAATGCAAATCTTAGCATCTTTAACTCTGCTACCTCAATATTTGGTTGAAAATCCTTTATAGTCAATGATTGCCTGAAGTATGGGACCCATGGCCATTTCCAAGTGCTGGGTTTCCATTTTAGTGATGCATTGCCAGTCCTTTACAGCAGCTGTCTTCAATTACTGTTTGTTCTTTGGGACTTTCTGCCATCAGTTTTGCCTTCAGCAAGTGAAATGCATGTCCAATTGGGTTGAGGTCAGTTGATTGATTTGGCCATTGAAGAATATTCTACTTTTTTGCTTTGGGTTTGCTTTTACATTATTGTTTGGCTCATTGTCCATCTGTAATTTCAAGTGTTGTTGTATCACTTTTGCATTATTTAGCTATAGTATACCTCTATATACTTCAGAATTCATCCTGCTATTTATCCTTATACTTATTTATCCTGCTACTTACTTACTTGCCAGCAGTCATATCACCAAATAACACTAGTGACTAACTTCCTTTGGCAGCCATGCAAGATCATGCCATAAAACTGCCTCAGATGATGTGTCTGGTATATATTAATCTTAGTTTCCTTTGTCCAAAGAAAACTGTTCCAGAGCTTGACAGACTTTTAAAATATATTTTCTGGCAAAGTTTAATTTGTTCTTCCTATGCTTGAGGTTTACCAGTGGTTTGTGACTTGTGGTAAACCCTCTGTCTTCACTTTCATGAAGTCTTCTTGATTGTAGACTTCGGCAGTGATAGGTCTGCCTCCTGGAGAGTGTTCCTCGTTTGGCTAAATGTTGTGAAGGGGTTTATCTTCACCATGTACAGAATTCCTCAATCATCCAGCACAGTTGTGCCTTCTGTGGTTTTCCAGACCTTCTGGAGCTGTTGAATTCACCAGTATATTCCTTCTTTTTAAGTAAATATCAAATGGTTGATTTGACCATTCCTTGTGTTTCTGCTGTCCATATAAGGGGTTTTTGTTTTGTTTTCTCAGCTTAAGATGAACTGTTCTTATTAGCATGGATAGCTCTTTGGACCTCATACTAAGAGTTCACAGTGACCACTTCCAAATGCAAATTCCACATTGGAATCAATTCCAGACCTTTTACCTGGGGTCGGGGGTGTTAATGTGGGGGGTTTTTGTTAAGTGAGGTTTTCAGAAAAATGGTTGCAAAGTCTATTTTGGTTTCAAATCATTTTGTGCAATACAGAGCCAGAGTTATGAAAATTGTGTCACTATCCAAATACTTAAGGACCTGACAGTATAAACGAGTTACAATTCCCAAATTTAAAAAACCTTATAGCTATTACTTATGCAGAGATTCACTAAACAAGACAGACCTCAAATCTTTTTTGAAGCAGCTCATTTCAATGGCATCACCTGAGGCTATTCATCAGCAGATCTGAAGGAACATTCGACCTCACAAGTGTCTCTCTCTCCCTCTATTTAAAGCTAAAGAAATGGTACAGAAATGAACCACCCCCTTCGAAATACTCCCATTTTTTTTAGCTTTACAGCCTTAAATGAAAACACACACAAAAAATATTTCTTCCCAGTTTTACTTACTCAGTCCAACCTATAACATCCAAGTGAAAGATATCACAGCTACAGTTCAGGAAAATTATAAAAAATCAAAAAAACATTATATATTATATATATATATATATATAAATATATATTTATATTATTATATTAATATATATATATATATATATATATATATATTTATTATATTATATAATATATATATATATATATATATATATATATATTATATTATATTATATTAATATATATATATATATTATATTATTATATTATATATATATATATATATTATATTATATTTATTTATATATATATATATATATATATATATATATATATTATTTTATTATATTATATATATATATATATATATATATATATATATATATATATATATTATATATATATATTATATATATTATATTATATATATATATATATATATATATATATAAAAAATTTTACACACACACACTATCACTGATTCATACTCCCCATAATCTCCTTCTTTCAATTCATGCATCCAAGCACTAAATGCAGGGGAAGCAGATTAAGATGTTTGGCTAACGTAGCATGCAAATATCTAGTATGGATATGCCGCAGTTAAAATATGGATTAATGCCAGCTCTCAAGTTAGAAGCACTTAGAAGGTCGATTGCCCAAAACAAACGAGTAGGGTTTCGGCTCACCAGTCCTTTGAGAGAGAAGGCAGTCAGCAGAAAGTAGGAAATGTTAGAAGCACAAATATAAAAACTAAAACGGTTATTTTCACTGAATAGCAGGCACTCTACTTTTGCTATTAGAAGATTAAAAATGAGATTTGGCGCCTGACAACTAAGCACAGATTTGCTTCTCTTAAGATTCCGAAATTAACATGTTGCAACATGTATATCAAATGCATGTAAAATTTTAAAACTATTTTCGTAGCACAGGCTTTACTATACCCTGTGGTTGACCTGCAAACCCATTCACCACTTGCTTCTGCTTTAAAGGAAAACACCTTGCAGCCCCGTAAAGTATTTGGTTTAAGAAGGTTAAGAAGATGGTTTAATTTAATTTTTAACCTCTATTACAGAGTACTGTTAACCCATCTTAAAGCATACTAACTTTTAAACTCACTCATATCAAGCTTACAAGTACATCTTTTTTTTACCTAATTTAAAAGCAAAGTTGCTCCTTCTTACCATATAGACACATTATGTAAGGCACTTACCCATACCTGGTGGTGAAACCAAACTGGTTTTATATATGTTGCTTTGATTTTTTTTATTCAAAACTTAAATTTTCAAAGTGATGTAAAACATGCAAAAATCCATATGATTTTAAAAGACAGAGCATAAGCAGAGTGCTAAAGTACAACGTTGTATGATTCTGACAGGCATTTCAGCTCACTATAGCCATTAAGTATCATGCCTATTCTGACAGTGGACACAACCTTAGACCACAGTACAGGCTTTTTCTTTAAGTTTGTCCATTTGCTCAAATCGATTAAGACATTTCTTGTGTAGGGATACATTCTGTGCATTGATATGTTTAAACATGCATTTGCAATCTGCAAACCGTTATCAAGGTTTTGCAGGCAAATAAGAATTCCTTCTTGACAACAGACACAATTTACCCTTCAATATAGACAGATAGACAATATTTTAAAATAATTTAAAATAGTGAATTTACTGAAGAAAACAAAAGGTTTTTGGACATGTTGCCCTATTGTGGACAAAATTCCTTTAAACCCCGAGGACATTTTTCAGCAATCTCCACCTGAGGGAAGAGGCTCCCCAAAATAAAGCCTTATTATTAATAATTTTTTCACTAAAACCTGACAGATAACTTCTAGAATCTGTTTTTGCATCAGATTTAAACATTCCTTTACTTAGAAGGTGCAGTTAAAATTGGGGAAAAAAATAGGAACTCAAAGTAATTTTTTTTCATATTTTTGTTTTCTGAGACAATATGCCTCATGTACAAGTAATGCCAGGGTGGTTTTTTCAGAATATCTGAGGTGTTCTCAGAGGTGTCAACTGTACCTGTCTAAAGTTTCACGTTGATAACACAAAGAAATAAATAGTTATAGCATTTGGTACTATCGTACAATAATGTGCTTGGATTTTTTTTGGATCAGAAGAATCTGCAGTAAATACTGATGTGTCAATTGTAGATATTTGCTGTTTTTTGTAAAGTAATATTCAAATCAGAAGAGCAGCGTTTCCCGGTTTTCAGCCTATAGCTTGTGTTTGCTGAGTCAGTGGGAAGGTTCATTATATTACTAAAATATGAAAAAGTTTCTGTTTTAACATTGTGTTTACACAGATTACTGTAGAAATGGAACACACATGAAATGCGTGTGTTCCAAATAACAATCTATTATTACTCTAAAACTCCATTTCACTCCCAGATAATCAATCAAGGCCTGAGCTGGGAGAAGTTCATGCACGTTCTAAGTCGGTGGGGGGATGGAATAGCTGGCTGCTGGCAGCTTGTCTTTATCAGCACATTTAGAGGACAAAAGACGCTGGCTGAGAGGTGTGAACAGATTTAAGAAGCGATTTAAGGTGGGACGGATCTACAAGTTTTTTCGTAGGCTCTGGTAATTCTAGTGTTAAGGCATATTGATTCATCTGATAGAAAGATTCTTTAAAAGTAATTGAATCACTGTTCACTTCAAAGCTTGTAATTGTCATTGTGCCTTGCCAAACACAGCATGTATCAGAAAAATTAGATGTTGATCTTTTATAGTCTTTTAACAAAATGTCTCTCCATCTCTTGGTCAAGTTTTCTGTGCCAAGTTAATACTAGAATCCCTGAAGCCTACGAAAAAACTAATAATCCTAGGCCACCTTAAATTCCTCTGTACCTCCTTATCAGCGTCTTTTGTTTTGCAAATGTGTCAAACAGCACAAGCAGTAAACAGCACTAACCCTAATTTGTTATTAAAGACTGCAAAATGGCAAATATTATCCCATTATATAAAAAGGGTGACTAGGCATATCCAAACAACTACAGGCCAGTAAACTTAACGTGCATCACAGGAAAATTAGTGGAAGGAATTATTAAGGACAAAATTGAGCATCGTCTTTTTCTGAACAGTTAGCATGAGTTCAGAATTATGCTGGAATTCTATGAGAAAGCAACAAAAGGGTATGATCAAAGTGGAGTGTATATTATTTATCTGGACTTTCAGGAAGCATCTGATAAGGTGTCACATGACAGGTTAGACATCAAACTAAAAGAAGTGGGAGTTCAGGATGATGTTTTTAGATGGGTGCAGAATTGGCTCTGCCACAGGTAGCAGAGGGTGTTGGTGCAAGGAACCTTATCGTAATTGTCTGATGTTAATAGTGGTGTTCCACAGGGGTCAGTGCTAGGGCCACTACTATTTTTAATACACATAAACAATATGGATAGAATATAAGTAACAAGCTGGTTAAAATTGTAGGTGATACCAAGACAGATGGATTGGCAGATATTCTGGAATCCTTTAAAATATTACAGAAGGACTTGAATAGCATAAAGGTTTGGGCAGATTTGTGGCAGATGAAGTTTAATGCTGGTAAATGTAAAGTTTTACACAGAGGAAGCAAAAATGTTAGGTTTGAATACACAATGGGAGGCCTGAAAAGCAAAAGTACACCTTATCAGAAGGATTTAGGAGTTGTAGTGGACTCTATGCTATCAACTTCCAGACGGTGTCCAGAAGCCATTATAAAGGATAATGGAATGTTAGGTTATATAGCACAATGTGTAGAGAACAAGTCCAAGGATGTTATGCTCAAGCTTTATGATGCACTGGTGAGGCCTCATCTAGAGTACTGTGTGCAGTTTTGGTCTCCAGGCTACAAAAAGAACATAGCAGTGCTAAAAAAAATCCACAGGGCTACAGGGGATAAATTATGTAGAAAGATTAAATGAGCTAAGCCTTTTCAGTTTAAGCAAAAGAAGATTAAGAGATGACATGACTGAAGTGTTTAAAATTATTAAGGGAATTAGTACAGAGGATGGAGACTGTTATTTTAAAAAGAGTTCATCAAGAACAAGGGGACACAGTTGGAAACATGTTAAGGGTAAATTTAGCACAAACATTAGGAAGTTTTTCTTTATACAGAGAACCATAGACACTTGGAATAAACAACCAAGTAGCATGATAGACAGTAAAACTTTAGGGAATTTCAAGTAAGAATAAAGTGGATAGGACTGGCGAGCTTTGTTTGGCTGAATGGCCCGTTCTGTTCTAGAGTGTTCTAATTTAAATCCTGTGAAATAGCCTGTGTCGTGTTGTTTTCAAAGTATCTTATATGATTGATAAGACTTTGTTAGTACTTAGCCTGTGTACAAATCCACAATTAGAATATTAATGGGGCGGGACCTTCAGTGTATTTGGCAGGCTGCATTACACTCACTAACATATTAAATATATGACTTTGGCTTTTACTACAATTATCACATTTTTGGGGTTATACTCAGTAACATTAGTTTGGCTTCAAAAATAAAACAACTGACACAACCTTCATTTTTACATATTCATAAATAGCAATGAAATATACAGTTTTTGCAGTGCCTTGTGCTTCAGAACACTAAATAAATTTTATTTGGGTATTAACTAATTGAGACGCCTATTTCATCACAAGTACAGGGATGCTAAATATCCTCTTTGTCGGACAAGTAAAACAGACACTTTGTCTGAAACCTGCCTCAATTTTTAATTGCTATACAGTATAGCTATTCTTAACACTGCCAGCATGCACAGTCCATAGTAACCATGAACTGTATAAACAGGTTAGAAAATTAATGGTTCCTTTAACAGATATCTGTAAATGAGCTTGATGCAATCAGAGAATGAATATAAAGACTCTGTTCATTTTTTAGGTGCATTCACATATAATGCGCAAAGCACTTCTTATAAAAAGCCTGCGTGTGTCATTCTGTCTATTTGTCTACCTGCATGCAGCAACTCGCCCATCATGGACTAATTTTGTTGAAATGTAGCACACTTTTACTTTAAAGAAATTTGTTGAGACAGTTAAACTTTTGTTGTGATATCTCAAATACATTGTGCTGTACAAAAAAACGTCACTTCTCAGGAAATAAATGGAAGCAGAAACCAAATATACAAGCATATACAAGACTGAACTGATTGAATAATAACATCTGAAGATTTGTAAAGAACCAACATTATCAACCTGCAGCTAAATGGTATTTGAACTAATTATTAACATGGGAAAGGCAAAACTGCCCTAAGTAATGTAAAAATAGACAATGGTATCAGGAGGTGGGAGGTTGCGGTGGCTTAATCCGCCTGATCTCTGGTGCCCAGTTCCTGATATTTTAGTTTCAGATATACATGAACATTCACATAAACCTATTGTGTACAATTCGTATTACCATTATACAATAAATCAGTTCACTTTACAAGTTCTTACTTATTTATATAATTTAAACAAATTACTGTGTTTTAACTAATATTAATGGCTAGAAAGGGAACTTATCCAAATTCCTTTTCTCCTTTCATAGTGTAATATTGATATTATACTAGTATTGGTAGAATTTGTATTAATAGATATTTTTCAATTGCTAATTATTGGATACTATTCTATTGGATATAATTTTAAAAATGTTATGTTTAAAAAAATTGAATGACAGTTAGTCACTGACCCTCCACCAATAACACACATCAATCAATGCCATTTTTCACATCACTTGAATTGGAATCTGCTGTGTGTGGAATCTATTGAGCCACAAGAAGCCTATTTATGCTCTATTTTTAACTCCACTGAAAGTGTTTTTAAAAAGCACATATTTAATGTAGTCTACTAACACATTTCTATTCAGTTATCGCTATTACTTTTGAGTATAACTCATTGTTACAAAACTATTTAATAAAGAAAAATCTAATGACATTTTTGGATCATTGGTATCGACTTACAAGAATAACTCACAAGAATAATGACAGCATTGCCAAACAGAGACAAAGTACATTGTGAATAGAAAAACTGTACTTTATAAGTTGAAGATTACGGGCAACAACAAATAGACATTTTATAGGATAGTTGCTAAAATTCAGAAATGTGCCGTCTCAAAAATTAGTATAGATTAAAATAGACTGAATTCAACAAAAACTACCTTCTGAGCTTTATGCCAATGCACAGATTCAAAACCTGGAACCTTGAGAAATGGAAAAAAATGTAATGTGGTGTGAAGATTCACCTTTGACTGTATTTATAACAATCCAAGCAAATCTACATATGGAAAAAAGCAAAGAATGCCTTTAATCCACAATATCTATTGCCATCTGTTAAATATGATGAGAGATTTGATGAGATACCGTCTGGTATGGGAGCTGCTCTGCCAGCAGACGGAAATCACTACAGAGAGTGGTGAAGGCAGCAGACCACATCACGGGCAAGAGTCTCCCTGCCATTGAAGACATTTACCCTCCATCGGTGCTTGCGTAAGACAAGCAGCATCATAAAGGACCACAGCTATCCATCACACCTGCTGTTCTCCTTGTCACCGTCTGGCAGATGATACAGGAGTCTGGCTTGCTCGGACTACAAGACTTAAAAACAGTTTTTACCACCAGGCCATTCAACTCCTCAACAGCAACACCTGAACACTTACCGGTACATTATACCTACATTGCATTACATCTACATTGCACTACTCACGCACAAAACTGTACCTGCACACACTCTGAATACTGACTGGAACATGCATCTGCACTTTATGGAATATGCATCTGTACTTATAAAACATTATCTGTGCAATAACTGTCATTTGTACTTGCTGCTCATTCAACTCATATTGCTCAATAACTTCTTCAAAACATACACATTTTATTTTGTATGGCTAGTCTATTTTTAACTTGTAATTTTTCAAAATTATTTTTTAACTTTATTGGATCTAGGCTGAGTGACTTGTTTTTCTCGTCATACACATTGCATTGTATGTTGACCCTGTGTTAACCTATATATAACAAATAAACCTAAACCTAAACCTAGATTTATAACGGCTTGAAGCGGGAGTTGTCTGATGAGTGCTCTAAATTTTTGTATAATCGAGAATGGATCTGAAACAATTTTATAGAATGAGGTGCACCTTACAGTACAGTGTTTTCACACGATGTCTTTTTCAGGATGATAATGCCCCCATACACATTATAAAACCCACTACATCCAATCTTATAGCTTTAATACCACTTTTTTCAATTTCATAATTTTTGGGGCATCACCACAAACTAGTTGAAACATATATTACAATGAACGTAATGATCAGTCAATTTCAAGACTTGTCGTAATTACCAGTACTATAATTTTGATCCTAATTATTTATTACAATATGGCAAGACACTGAAGAGGTTGTAGAGAAGGCAGCAGCCAAACTACTCATTGGAAAACTGCAGACAAAAAATCCATTGGATACATTTCCTGATTGTCAATGTGAAGCCTAGAGAAAAAAAAAAACCCAAGAGAAAAAAAAAAACCCAAAAACCTTTGGTTTTCAAAACTCTTCTGATATATATCATCCGGTAATCTTTCTTTGCAAAGAGAATAAGGATTGTGTTTATAAATATTTAGATAACCCGGATCCTTGTTTAACCCAGACACCCCTCCCATTTACTGCAAAAAAAAAAAAAAAAAAGGTATAATGTCAGTTAAATTCGGGAAAAGAAAGTACCGGTAAATCTGGATACCACCACAAAATAATCAATAACAATAAGAAGATTGGGGAGATTCAGTTACAAAACTCACCTAATGAAACCCCTTCGTGAGATTATCTCAGCATGGCAGTCATTTACTGTGTCACCCTTAAGGCTGAGCTCTTCCCCTTTAACACAACGGTTTCCTAATAAATTAAAGAAATTAAAATATTTATTATACCGTTTAATTTATGTAGAATTTTTGTAAGCTATATATAAGATAATCAACAAAAAAATCCTTTTGAGGTATGTTTACTGGTATTAGTCTTTTGTGTGGGTACATACCAGTCCCAATGCTAACAACAGAACCCAGGGTCTCTACTCCCTTCTTCATCACAATAGCTGCCAGAATCTTTCTGCCCAGCAAGCTATGCTGGATACGTGCTGTAAGAGAATTAAAACGCTGATGGCTGAGCATGGCAATTTGGTCATGTAATGTGCTGCCACTGACAGGAAGCTGTAACAAAAAAAGACAAAAATATTCAGTTATTGAAATATAAATTCAGTCATTTAAAAACTGGGTATCACAAAAGAAAATAAAGACCGGTTTGGGCCAAAGCTTGTATTTTTTGATCTATATATTGATTTACCTTCTGATACAACATGCTTAAAGATTTAAGAATTACCAATAAAAGGAAAATAAGTCCCATTTCTAAAATGCTTTCTAAGAAAAAATTAGGAGAGACAAAAAATGTTTTATTAATACATTATTTATGTTAATACATAATTTTCTCACTATATCAATAATTAAACATGTCTTTCAGGTCCTTTTAAACAGGTTATGGTGAGGAACAATGACACGGTCGAGATTTACAAATAATTTTCATCTTGAAGGTGATTTTTTTATGATTTAAAAATAAATATACTAACAGGTATGTAAGAGCTAAATGATATAGACAAAAATTCATACTTGGATTATGCTGCTACATATAAACTGCAACTGGATAAAATAAATCTCACAGGTAACCATTTAACATTTCCATAATATATGGTTTAAAACAAACTCATCTCAAAGAATGACTGGTGCTAACAGTTTAAGTACCTACCATGAGATATACATAAACTGAACCATACAAATACATCATTTTTTAACTGTTTAAAAAACTTCATTTTCACTTTATGCTGCGAGTATAGGCTGCAGGTCTTAGGACATTCTGTTAAAATAAATGTGTTCAGAATGAATAACTGAATGCTAAATAATTTTACAAAATAACTGAACCACATTATATTTATTAAAGATGTCTTAATAATTTACATGGATGTAGCAGGGTTCATCAATAATTTATTAATAATTTAGTTTAACAGTTTTCAAACTATTAGATTAATTTTCAGGGATCGCGAACAGTAAAGCAATACCTGAATCTTAACTACGGGAACATTTTTTAAAACTATTTCTTGTTCTTGTTGACAATTTAATTGTCAACACATACTGCAGAAAAAAAAACCTACATGGCAAATCCATATGTGTACACAAAACTTTTACTGGATGCGTAGGTATATATGTTTGGTCCCTCAATATCTCAATATCAATCGGTTAGGGGATTTTATTGTATATGTAAATAAGTATACAGTATATGTCCCGTATATCTGTATCCATCAGATACTACATACAGTCTATGTGATAGCTTGCTACTCCTTGGTGTACATAATTTACACTGTATCCTACATCATCCCTCAACATAAACTGCCCCTCATAATGTTTGGGACAAAATACACATTTTTCCTGATTTATCCCTCTGTTCTACAGTTTAAATAAATCAGACAACTCAGACGTGATTAAAGTGCACATTGCAGACTTTAATTTAAGGATACTTGCATTTTTGTAAGTCAGAGCATGTAGAAATAACACTTTTTGTATATGGTCCCTCCATTTCAGAGCACCATAATATTTGGGACAATTGGCGTCTGATTACTCAGGTGTGTTTCACTGCTTCATTAGTAAAGACATAAGATACATAGGCTTGCTTCTACCTAGAGACTATCTTTGAAGTCTGTAGTTGCAACTGTTCAATATAAGGACAACAGTTGTATCAATGAAAGTCAAACAAGCCATCATGAGGCTGAAAAAATGAGAATAAGACAATTAAAGACATCAGTAAAACTTTAGGATTACCTAAATCAACTGTCTGGAATATCATCAGAAGAAAATGCACTAGTGAGCTCAATAATCACAAAGGGACTGGTAGGCTAAGGAAGACTCCTTATGACAGCTGAGGAACAGTCTTCAGGAGACGGAGTTGGATGTGTCAGAGACTATGTTCTGCAGAAGACGTCATGTACAAAAATACAGAGGCCACATTGCAAGATGCACACCATTTCTATATGCTGAAAAGAAAACTTAAGGACACAGGCCCCAAAAACAAGCAGGAGCTGAAAATGGCTACATTGGTGGATTGTCAAAGCATCACCAGAGAAGACACTCAGCACCCGGTGATGTCTATGAATCAGAGACTTGAAGTGCCTAGTGCTTTTTATCTTTCTTAATTTCGGTAAAGTGTGCCAATTTATCTTTTTCCTCCATTCTTCAAACTTTAAATTATGCGATTCAATTGCAACAAGCAAAACCTGTTAATTTTCACCCAGTTTTACCGATCAGTGTTCAGGTATGCAGCTCAAGTTGCTATCCTTCCATCATGAACTTGAATCTCACTTTCAAGACATTACGGAACTGAAACACAGGCTTTACAGTTTTCTTTTGCCTTGTGCTGTTGATGTGGATAATGTTGCAGATGTCTTGCAAAGTAAATTCACCAAAGTTTCTTTGTTATATTTCTACTGACTGTAAAGGATTTGTTCCCAAGGCTTAGGAAATATGTTGTGCACATTGTACCATTTTCTGGTAGCACACAATTGTAAGCAATTCTTTTCACAAATAGAAATATAGAAGCTTCTTGTATTAAAAGACAAAACTTTTTGCAACAAATGAATGGTTGCGATGATTAGCATCTCAGTTGATATTAACAGTTTCTCCAGAAATAAGTAGTTCAATGTTCATGACTAGAACAATGTCACAGGGAAATCACTTTACAACATTACTTTTAATAAACGGTTTTATAATTACCGTATTTTTCGGACCATAAGACGCACTTGACCATAAGACGCACCCAGTTTTTAGAGCAGGAAAACAAGAAAAAAATATTCTGAACCAAATAGTACCGATATACTAAAATATTTATTAGAATATAGCAAAATATGGTAATATTTAACAGCGTAAACTCAACAGTGGTGTTAACCCCTTAACCGCCCTCTGCCGGATATATCTGGCATCGTTGCGTTATTGCTAACGCCTTACTGCCGGAAGTATCCGGCACATTTGCCTGTGGTTATATGAATGCCTGGCACGTAGTATAACTGACAGTTTGGCGTGGGTATTATTACTACGTTGTATTTCGACAACTCTGCTGTTGTATTGGCCGCTCACGTGACGTGATTCGAAAGTGAAAGCTGTGAATATGGCAAAACGTAAACTGACTTCAAGTGAGGTTTTGCAGGCGATTTTGGACAATAATTCTGATCATGATTGTAGCAGTTCTGAAGAAGATTTTAGCGACAATGATGATCAGCAACATGCGCTGCATGATACTGTGAATGACGACGCATCGGATGAAGGCGATGAGTGGGTGTATCCCCAGCATCTCAACAGGACTGCTGCCCGTTATCTGAGCCAGATAAGAAAGATCCAAACCGTGACTGCTTGTTCAAGCTACGTCCTTTGATTGACCATTTATTTGAAACATTTCAGCACGTATTTCAGCAGGTAAATACTGCTTGAATAAATGTAAAGTAAAAAAACGAAATTTGTTCAGATTTCTCCTGGCATGGGGAATATTTAGGGAGTTGGCGGTTAAAGGGTTAAGAACCATCATCACTTCCATTAACAAATGAGGAAAGACTTAAGAGGCTCAAGCACTTGTCTAGTTTTCTGGAAACCCCAAAAACTCATCATCGCTAGTGTCAGAATTTATAAAGCTCAGTTGCTCACAATCACTTATATCACTTTCTTCATATATGATATTATCTACAGTTCCATCTAAGACATTGCTAATGCCACATTTTTTGAATGATCGTGCAACGATATCCTCCTTCACTGACTGCCATGATGTTTTAACCCATTCACAAACTTGAGTGATAGTGGGCCTCTTCATTCATCCAGTAGGAGTCAGATCATGATTCCCAGCAGCCATCCATTTGTTCCACTGTTCTCTCATAAAGACTTTAAATGGTTTGTTGATTGAAACGTCGAGAGGTTGCAACTGGCTGGTAAGACCCCCAGGAATTACAGCTAGATGAGTCTTCACCTCTTTAAATCTGTTTTTTGTTGTTTCGCTAATATGTGCTCTGAACTGGTCAAGCACTAATAAAGCAGATTTTTTCAGAAGCCCTCCAGGACGTTTGGACCACACTTTTTCAATCCATACTTTCATTCCATTTTCATCCATCCATCCTTTTTCATGAACATGCACAACAACTCCTCGTGGAATAACATCTTTTGGAAAGGTTTTCCTTTTGAAAATGAGCATCGGTGGCAATTTGGTGCCGTCAGCACAGCAGGACAACACAGCAGTGTAATGTGTTTTCTCATGTCCTGAGGTTTTCACAGTTATTGTTTTGGCACCTTTGAGATCAACCATCTTATTAAATGGCACATCAAAGGTTAGCGGGACTTCATCCATATTCCCAATCTGGTCAATTGGAAAATCATTTTTTTTCCTAGCATTAATTACAAATTTATGAAAAGACAGAATCAATTCATATTCTTGTGGCATTTTTTGTGCAATTCTTGTTTTGGTGCGCATAGCAAGGCCGCTTCTCTTCATAAATCTGTAGCACCATGATGGTGAGCCAGTAAAATCCTTAATGCCTTTCTCTACAGCAATGCGTTTGGCTTCATAGATGATCTTTTTTGTAGAAACTGAGAAGCCCATATTCTGGTGACGTGTGATTCATTCTTTCATGTCCATTTCTAACTGTGGCCATTTTGAAACATGCCCACGAAAAGTGTGTTTACCGGTAGTTTTGTCAAATTTTTGCAGCTGATCCTCCTGTTTCCTCCACTCTCTTTATTTTTTCAGTTGGAGGTGGCCCAAAATGTCTCTCCGCTGCTCTGTTTCCATGTTCTTTTGCATATTTTACTGCCTCCAATTTAAACGGAATTTTATATGCTAATCTTCTCGTCTCCTGCTGTCTCCTGCCATGATGGGCTCCTTGCCTGCCTGTCAGGGGGTTCTATTCAATAAGGGCATGCACAAAAAGGCGAGCTTCAAAAGGGCGACCTCAATTGGGCGCAGCGAATAAAGACAAACGCAACAAAATTATTACAGAAAATTTATTAGATAAAGGCAATGATTGAACGTATAAAAAGGCGAAAGCAAGAATATTAAAATGCCGCGCTCAATCGAGGTCGCCCTTTTGAAGCTCGCCTTTATTTACTATTTATTAGATAAAGGCAATGATTGAACGTATAAAAAGGCGAAAGCAAGAATATTAAAATGCCGCGCTCAATCGAGGTCGCCCTTTTGAAGCTCGCCTTTATTTACGCGCGCCTTTATTCGCCGCACCCAATTGAGGTTGCCCTTTTGAAGCTCGCCTTTTTGTGCGCGCCCTTATTGAAGGATACCGTCTGTCAGGGCACTGTGCGGCATCATATAGTCCCGGCTGGCCAATCAAGAGGCCGACTGAACGAACCCGTGCTCCGCCGAATGGAGCAGGTGACAAGGCGGACAGCGGCTCCACAGATGGGTGAGTAGCGTGAGCAGTAACTATGCAGTGCATAGATGCTGATCATGCCTTTATTTTGTTTTGTAAGTGCTGCTGGTTAGTGCCCTTTAAAAAAGCACCTAGGCAGGGCTTTTTTTTATTTTTATTTTTTTTAAGATACCACTGTACATTTGTTTTTTGTTTAAACACATTTTGTTGTATTATTACGGTACCTAGAACACTTCTGGTGATGGAATTGAATCCTCCTGTCTGGACCTGTCTTTGATGATCTGATCCTGTCAGTCAGTCAATCAGTGTCTCTCACACACACACACACACACACACACACACACACACACACACACACACACATACACACACACACACACACACAGGGGAGGCGTGAGCTGTGCTGATCATTTGACCTGAATGAATGACTGACTGACCATTGAGACTCCAGGAGGCGGGAAATGCAGTGCTCTCACGAACACAGCTGCAACAAGCTGGACATGGAGCAGCACATTAGTACCAGCACAGTAAGAAGCGGGCGGAGGGAGAAAGGGAGACGACTGTCACAGGCTGTCATGGTTTTAATAATCTTTTATTTTCCCAGGTACCGGTACATTAAGTCCTTCCCCCTCCCCGCCGTCATCGCCATCGAGGTCATCCGACTCCTACTGTTGGCGGACGCTATCCTTTCACGTTATTTGATGCAGGGGGTGTGGCGTGTCTGAGAGTGGTGGGCAGGCATTGCCTCGGCGCCTGTCCGTACGCCATCGCTGATTGAGCAACTCTGGCTACGAGGGGCGGGGAGGTCTGACATCACCTCCAGCACCTGATTGGTTTGGTGTGTCCAAGAGTGGTGGATGGGCATTCCCTCGGCGCCCGTCCGTATGGCGTTGCTGATTGAGCGGCTGTGGCTATGAGGGGCGGGAAGGGCTGACATCACCTCCAGCACCTGAACTGTAAATTGTAAGTACCGTAAGCGATAGTAAGCAAACGCAGCAGCGGGCGACAGCGCATGGGACACCACGGGCAAACAAATACAGTCGACCCTTGATATACGACTGGCCTGACATGCAAACAACTTGATTTATGACCAAAATTTTTGTTTCATGACCAACATCTTGCGTTACGACCCGAATGTGGTCACGTGTATCCGCTTGTGAGATTGTAAACAAATAGCCGAGAGTGTTCATAAGCGTCAGTCATAATTTCGGTCAGTGCAGTGATTTATATCATTTATTTCGATATTTGATAAGGAAGGAAGAGAAGCTAACGAAGGTAAAGAAAGCGATCACAATCGAAACGAAGGACATTGTGCGGAAATATGAGAGTGGTGTTTGTGTGACCGATCTTGCTAATATGTACAGCATGTCGAAATCCACCATCTCGACAATTTTACAAAGAAAAGATTTGTATAAGGAGGCTACTTCCAAACAATAACCACCTTCCATTTCATTCTCCTCCTCCTCCCTTCCTGCAGCCCAAAGATGTCAAATTAAATGGTGAGTACAGTATGGAATTGTTGTTTCTGGTACGCTAGGCACTTTTTATAACTTTTTGGTTAGTACGTTAGAAAAATTATTGGTGTTTTGGTAAATTATGCACATTATACAACCCTTTTTTATTATGAAAAGGTTAAGTAAGTGTTGCTGTGGGAGGTTCGGAATGCATTATGGGTATTTCCATTATTTCTTAAGGGAAAAATAGTCTTGACTTACAACCAACTTGAGTTACAACCAGCCCTCGTGAACGAATTGAGTTCCTAAGTCAAGGGTCCACTGTATCCTTTTACAACAGCCTTGCTGGACAGCATTCGGACTATTAGACGCACCCTCATTTTCCCCCCACTTTTGAGGAAAAAAAAGTGCGTCTTATGGTACGGAAAATACAGTAAACATTTTTCTTTGAAGAACTATTTTTAAAATTAATGCTAGTCAATAACACATGTGGTAGATTACCTGGATTCAAAGTCAACACCTAGATTTTATATATTGCCACATGTAAGTTCTAATTGACAATTCAGCCTACCACAAAAAATGCACAGCGGGCACTGTATGAACAAATGCATTGTGTATGCGCAAGAATATTGAAGTGAAAATGAACACTGAAAATTTCATTTGATTTAAGTTAACTTTGCTGTTTTCAGAAATGAGCACACCTGACATGCTATTCAGTGGTAATCACACTACAACAAAATTCATGAAGGAGCAACAATTTTTCCAAAATAAAACCTCCTATGTTTCTCATCTAGAAATAAGCATTTTATTGTGAATGACTGAATAATTTTTTGCAGTTCCATTTCATTTTTTACTTTAATGGACTGAATGTGATGCATTTGGTATGGTGAATTCAAATGCTTTATTATTTCAATTTGATTTTGTTTGCTGTAGGTAGGCAGTAATACATTGTATGATTGTTTTTGTTGTTGATTTTCATAAAAGGCAATGTCATTTTCATTCATTCAGCCACTGCTGCAAGGGGAATCAGCAGAAAAGTCAGACAAAGTTTTTACTCAGAACATAGTTTATTGGACAGTATTTAGTTAATCCATCCATCCATCCTCTTCTGTTTATTCGAGGTCAGGTCGCAGGGGCAGCAGCTTGAGCAGAGATGCCCAGACTTCCCTCTCCCTGGCCACTTCTTCTAGCACTTCCGGGAGAATCCTGAGGCATTCCTAGGCCAGCCGGGAGACATAGTCCCTCCAGCGTGTCCTAGGTCTTCCCCGGGGCCTCCTCCCGGTTGGAAGTGCCCAGAACACCTCACCAGGGAGGCGTCCAGGAGGCATCCTGATCAGATGCCCAAGCCACCTCATCTGACTCCTCTCGATGCGGAGGAGCAGTGGCTCTACTCTGAGCTGAGTATTTAGTTAATCCCAAAACTAAAATCCAACATTTGCTTACATAAAGATACTGCTAGTCAATACTTTCAAAACTGGAGGCCTATAGGGAAGAATGGAGTGGGAATTCCTCGCAATTAGCTGACACCTCTGCAATACATGATTTTAGAATCAGTACACATTATGATGTGTGAGGGCTTAACTATTTCTATGGACTGAAATCAAATTTTTTACTACTTAATAATTTACTTTCTTGTGTCTACTACAGCTTTTCTCAAATAGCTTTAGACTAGGACATTTATAGAATATATATATATATATATATAAAAAGTAACAATGTTGTATCTCTTCTTTGCCTGCTACAGTTTTTCAGTGTTACAAATAATTTTCAGAATGCTCTAATTTTAATCTACAATGTCTTTCTCAAGTACACAACAATCTAATGTCTAAAATAAGAACAAAGAAAAGACATACAACATTGTTATTTTCTCAAGAAAGCATTTTAAAACTGGTTTCATTGTTTTTGATGTTACTGAAACCAAAGTGTGCTACTTAAATTACACACACACTCTCACCTCAGGTATAAATTCTCCTGTGCGAGCTGCCTTTTCTGCTTCCCCAATGAGTACTCTTAGTGCTGCATCTGCTGCTTCCTGTTTCCCTTGCTTCTTGTTGTTTGCACTGACTGGGGGAAACCAACGGCCTCCTACTTTTGCCTGATATGTGAATCTACAAAAAAAAAAAAAAAATTAACTGAAAGGTGTGAAAGTAATGCATAATGACAGTAGAAAAGATACACCATTAGAAGAATTTAATTTACAATATGTGAAATTTCAAAAGATTACTCTTTAGAAACTGGACTATAGAATATTCCACTATGAAATACTCCATAATCCAGTCAATGGCGGTGAATTATCATATTTAAAATTTTTGCCAAAGAAATGTTTTTGAAAATAAATTTCATCATGGCAGTCCTTGAACACAGAACTAAAAACATTCTGGATCAATATCAGTCATTGGTTATATAACAAAAAGTACTACTAATAGTAGTGCTGGGCGGTATGCCAGTTCATACCGAAAACCATTTTCTATTTTTGTTATGATATGGATTTTTCTAATAACACAACATCGGTTTAAATTGGCTAAACAACGTTCTGAACGTGGCGCAGCAGGAAACTGTTTAAGGGGGGACCTTTTTCACTGCTACACCGCTAAACAGATACAACGGAGTACATGCGTTAGTGGAAGTGTTGCACTGGGGCTCTTTTTCATTGCTACACCGCTAAATAGGCATGCAACAATGGACAGAAAATGGGCAGAGAACATTCTGAAACTGAAGCTGTAGCAGACGTAAAGTTGAATATGATGACATAGAAGAACTTTTGCCGAAAAAAAGGAGTCACGTCCGTTGCCTGGAGATACTTTGATTTTAAAAGGTCGGACATGGATCATTATGTTCAAATCTGTGAATACTGTTTCTATACTACTGAATAATACTGCAAGCCAAGTTGTACTTGTTTTATTTTTTTTCAATACAGTGTAATGTACCTGGGTACTGCGTAATAGTGTGACGACATGTTGACTTTATTCTCGACATTTCTACTTGATTCTCGCTGTTTATGTCAAGATTAAAGTAGACATGTTGAATTTGTTCTCGTAATTTGTCATTAAAGTAGAACATCGTAAACTAAACTTCACGTAAAATGATTATGTAATTTACTAGATTTTCTCAAACCCCGTAATAAGTTATGTAGCACTCTAAATGCTTTGTGCTAAGTGTTCCCCGAGCCATGTTAAATTGGTACGTGCTTCTTAAACTGACTTTCTCTTGTACTGAGGAGGTGCCGGCAGCAATCGCCGCACAGAATACATTCACGTCATGATATTCCTGCTCCCTGAACATTTAGAATGCTAAGATAAATACTTGATATCATTTTCATGATGAAATGCATTAAAGCATGTATTAATCATTTGGGGCACAATGGCGTGGAGGATGCACTGCTGCCTCGCAGCAAGGGGGTCCCGGGTGTTCCTGCCTTGAATTTGCATGTTTTTCTGGTGGGTTTACTCGGCGTGCTTCAGTTTCCTTTCAAAGTCATGTAGGATGTGGGGTTTTGTTATGCTACAGTGCATCCAGAAAATATTCACATACCGCATCACTTTTTCCACCTTTGGTTATGTTACAGCCTTATTCCAAGAATTCATTTTTTTTCCTCAGAATTTTGCACACAACACCCCATAATGACAACGTGAAAAAAGTTTACTTGAGGTTTTTGCAAATTTATTAAAAATAAAAAAACTGAGAAATCACATGTACATAAGTATTCACAGCCTTTGCTCAATACTTTGTCAATGCAGCTTTGGCAGCAATTATAGCCTCAAGTCTTTTTGAATATTATGCCACAAGCTTGGCACACCTATGCTTGACCAGTTTCGCCCATTCCTCTTTGCAGCACCTCTCAAGCTCCATCAGGTTGGATGGGAAGTGTCGGTGCACAGCCATTTTAAGATCTCTCCAGAGATGTTCAATCGGATTCAAGTCTGGGCTCTGGCTGGGCCACTCAAGGACAATCACGGAGTTGTCCTGAAGCCACTCCTTTGATATCTTGGCTGTGTGCTTGGGGTCGTTGTCCTGCTGAAAGATGAACTGTCGCCCCAGTCTGAGGTCAAGAGCGCTCTGGAGCAGGTTTTCATCCAGGATGTCTCTGTACATTGCTGCAGTCATCTTTCCCTTTATCCTGACTAGTCTCCCAGTTCCTGCCGCTGAAAAACATCCCCACATCATGATGCTGCCACCACCATGCTTCACTGTAGGGATGGTGCCAGGTTTCCTCCAAATGTGATGCCTGGCATTCACACCAAAGAGTTCAATCTTTGTCTCATCAGACCAGAGAATTTTCTTTCTCATGGTCTGAGTGTCCTTCAGGTGCCTTTTGGCAAACTCCAGGCGGGCTGCCATGTGCCTTTTGCTAAGGAGTGGCTTCCGTCTGGCCACTCTACCATACAGGCCTGATTGGTGGATTACTGCAGAAATGGTTGTCCTTCTGGAAGGTTCTCCTCTCTCCACAGAGGACCTCTGGAGCTCTGACAGAGTGACAATCGGGTTCTCGGACACCTCCCTGACTAAGGTCCTTCTCCCCCGATCACTCAGTTTAGATGGCCAGCCAGCTCTAGGAAGAGTCCTGGTGGTTTCGAACTTCTTCCACTTACGGATGATGGAGGCCATTGTGCTCATTGGGACCTTCAAAGCAGCAGAAATTTTTCTGTAACCTTCCCAGATTTGTGCCTCGAGACAATCCTGTCTCGCAGGTCTACAGACAATTCCTTTGACTTCATGCTTGGTTTGTGCTCTGACATGAACTGTCAACTGTGGGACCTTATATAGACAGGTGTGTGCCTTTCTAAATCATGTCCAGTCAACTGAATTTACCACAGGTGGACTCCAATTAAGCTGCAGAAACATCTCAAGGATGATCAGGGGAAACAGGATGCACCTGAGCTCAATTTTGAGCTTCACGGCAAAGGCTGTGAATACTTATGTACATGTGCTTTCTCAATTTTTTTATTTTTAATAAATTTGCAAAAACCTCAAGTAAACTTTTTTCATGTTGTCATTATGGGGTGCTGTGTGTAGAATTCTGAGGAAAAAAATGAATTTAATCCATTTTGGAATAAGGCTGTAACATAACAAAATGTGGAAAAAGTGATGCGCTGTGAATACTTTCCGGATGCACTGTATATTGACCCTGCTAGTGTATGTTTTGCTCGTATTCACCCTGCGATGTGTTGGCTCTCAGGATTTGCTCCTGCCTCACATACAATGCTTGCTGGGATGAGAGCAACCCTGAATGGATGGCATAATTAAACATGTATAATGAAGATTTTTTTTTAAAGTTCTGAACACTCTGTTGTCTAAGTTTATAACTCGTTTTAATTTCACAAAGACGTTTATCGTGTGGTGATTGGTTAGGTGGAGAAAGAAAAAGGAAGGGTAGGAGCTGAGGGTTTGGTACGTCAGACGGACAGCACGCATGCAATAAAGAAAGCCCACTCAGAAGAACATCCATTGAATTCTGTGTTTGTGTTTCTGATCTCCAGATCACAAACCCAACATTTAAACAATATTTAAGTTAAACCTGTGCGATACCCATTCATACATCCAGTTTTTTGGAGCTTCATCACACGTGCTATAAAGTTCTCTACACTGAACGTACACCTGGGGACCCATTACTGCAAGGGAGCAGCACTACCGCGACACTACCGTGCATGTTTAATACCTGCTTTAATGCATTTTATCCTGAAAATGATATCAAGTATTTATCTTAGCATTCTAAATTTTCAGAGAGCAGGAATATCATGAAGTGAATGTATTCGGTGTGCACATAAATGAGGGACTTATGTGGACACATAACACCTCATCACTAATCAAGAAAGCACAGCAGAGACTACACTTCCTGAGGCGGCTGAAGCGAGCAAGTCTTCCCCCTTCCATCCTCACCATGTTCTACAGAGGCACCATTGAGACTGTTCTGACCAGCTGCATCACTGTCTGGTATGGCAGCTGCAACATATCTGACCGCAAGTGCCTGCAAAGGATAGTGAAGACAGCACAGAACATTATTGGGGTGCCTCTCCCTTCACTACAGGACATATTTTACAAATGCAGTGTCCGCAAGGCCTGCAGCATTGTGCAGGACCCCTTACACCCCTCACATGGATTTTTCACACTTCTGCCATCCAAGAGAAGATACTACAGCATCAAAGCCAGATCTGCCAGGCTGCAGGAGAGTTTTTACCCCCAAGCTGTTAGACTCCTTAACACCAGGCTGCCCCGTTACATCATCCACACTGCCTCAACCACCTCTAAAAACAGAACTTTCATACACACGAGCCACTGTCCTGCAAAGACGAGTGTGCAGGTAGAGAAAATCTCATACTGACCTTTAAGTATTTTGACACTCTTGTTATCCTTCTGCTGTGAAACATTCTGACCTGTCATTGTTTACACATGTCTTAAACAACTATTATCATACACTGCTAATTTCTGTATTATCTAAATCTATTATTTATTATATTACATATCTTACACATCAGTATTGCTGCTACTTCTTTGTCTTGTCTTTGCACAATGTCTTGTCTTGTTTGTGTTTTAATTTTAAATTTAAATTTTAATTCTATTTTTAATTTATTATTTGCACGTCATGTTGTTACACTGTGGACCCTGAGCTTTGCAATTTTCTCTATCTGTATACTTGTATATGGTTGAGATGACAATAAAGTTCACTTTGACTATTCTGTGCGGCGATCGCTGCCAGCGCCTCCTCTTAGTGCGGAGGAAGTCAGTTTAATGCACAGTGATTAACAACTGGGTTGGGGAACACAACACAAAGCATTTAATGTGCTACATTAAATTATGACGGGGTTTGAGAAAATCTAGCAAATTAAACATTGATTTTAGGATGAAATTTAGTTTACGACATTCTACTTTAATTATAAAATAAACCATGAGAATAAAGTGGAAATGTCGACTTTAATCTCGACATAAGCGTCAAGATTAAAGTGGAAATGTCGAGAATAAAGTCAACATGCCGACTTTATTCTCGACATATAGTTTCTTTTTCTCTTCCCTGTGTCCATATTTTTTTTCTTCACTGTGGCCCTAATACGATTCCGTAGGGCTATACCACAAATAGCATTATAAATGCAAGTTTCAGTTTTATTATTTATGTATATAGCCTTGCTTGAAGCAAGGTCCATATTAATGCAATTTGCCTAAATGATGGTTCAGTTGGTAAAGATGTCATCACCAAGTTGCACTTGTTTTATTTTATTTTTATTTGGTGAATACTGTGTAATGCACCTGGGCTTGAAGTCTTGAAGTAATAGTATTATTACTGGAAGCTGCACTATTATTTATTTTATTGTTATTATTTATTAGTTTAAATGTTATGCAGTTTAATGATGGTAAAGTTGTTTAAAAATTCACTTTAACGTGTCGGTGGACAGAGATGGTTACCATTAACAGAAAGTGTAGTTGGTTTACAAAAAATATTTACTATTTATTCCTTTTCTAAGACATGGTCAGTGTAATACAACTTTTGTCAAGCACCTCTGGATATTTTACTAAGTCTAAATGCCTCTTTGGATGGTTGAAAATATGTTGTCAAAATTATAGCTTAAGTTGTTTGCAAAATTTGTTCAATAAAAAGGTTCTATATTTTGACTGCAACTGTCATGCAATGTGATTCCTTCTCTTCATTAGTGCCACCTCCTTGAAAACTATCACTTTATGGGCCATGCAAACCTGTATTAATACTTGTGTGCACATTAAAATGTTTTTTTTTTGTACAATTTACAATTCTCATGACAGTGGAATAGGTTATTCTTTGCCAGTAATTGCAGTGGAAAATGTGGTTAACATCCACTGATGTATGGGAAAAAAATACAGTTGAATACCATGAAACCGGTATAATTTTGAAAAATACTGTGATATAGAATTTTGGTCATACCGCCCAGCACTACTTGATAGCTCTGAGTAAGACCAAAAATCACAACTAAAGAGACGATTCCAAAATGCCAGTAATGTTCAAGATCCTAGTTATGATTAAGTGGACAATTTTTATTGGGTTGTAATATTAATTACTTGTCTCAAAAAGCCTACAGTGCTGATCAGCAGTGTACTGATATATATATATATATATATATATATATATATATATATATATATATATATATATATATATATATATATATATATATATAATCTTCATTTGGATCTTGATCTTTGTTTGTCTGCAAATGAATTAGAAGAAGAAGCACTAGATGGCAGTAGAGAGACAGCTAAAACATAGGCATTGCATTAAGAATCTCCTCCAGGCTTATACTACTGAAGACTGTAGTACTCCAGTCACACCTCAAAACACAGACATTCAAACTAAACAAATTGTTGTGCTTTAAATTAACTAATCTTTATATATAATCTTCATTTGGATCTTCATCTTTGTTTGTCCGCGAATTCCACGCATGTGTAGACCACCTTCCAGTTTAGTACGTTGTTGTTACTCACAGATGTCAACAATGTGCCGGAATAACGAAAGGGGTGGTGGACAGTGTTATGCTGGTTAGCTCCTGAGGCCTGGTTAGAGAATGAGATTGCCGAAGATAAAAGGTACGTGCCTACGTAACATATGAATGAAAGAAAGACAGTGGCTAAAATGAATGACAATGTAACAGCACGTTCCGGAAATTATTATTGTTACGTTGTAGCCGGCAAGTGCTGCGCGTCTCACAATTGTACCGTGGCTTGCTCACATGTCAGTGAAGTGATCCCTATTTATGCTTTAAAGAGCCTGGATACCTATGTGTCCCCCTTTTATAACCATTGCTCCGTGTATATTGCCTTACTCTTTGGATTGCCACAAAGCAACCTGCGAGACTGGAGAAAGGTTGAGAAGAGATCGTGAGAGGAAACAACAGCGTCGTGAAAACGAGACAGACTGTGAACGGAGAGAAGCAGAAATGCTCCTACACCACCACATAATTACTATTCGGACAGTGATTCCGAGTAGGTCGTTCCTATCGAATCAATGTCCAAGGGTTTTCTTTTGTAATTTTGTTTCCCTTATAAAAAATCATAATGCTGTGCGACGAAGGGCCCATTTCACGACTGGCAGCCGTGTTTAAACAGGGAGCCCTTCACAGACAACTTTAACACGCGCAACGTAGTTGGGCGCACATGGCTAGTATATTATATATATATATACACATATACATATATATATATATATACATATATATATATATATATATACATATACATATATATATACATATA
>NC_041395.2:182611858-182762081 GCF_900747795.2 Erpetoichthys calabaricus
GCACTGAGATGTTGCGTCAACGCCATAGTTGAAGCCCCTAACGTTGCGGTCAGCAAGTCGGCTAACATCCGCCATGTGCCGTCTTTCAGTTGCGAGAAGCAGATCATAGAATGGTTGAAACTGTTGCCCCTAACGTTGCGCCACGGCGTGTGCTTCGTTTATACCTCGTGTCTTCTCATTAAACTTTTATCTCGCGAATATGTTATTGCAATCCGCAGCGGGAGCGTTTCTATAAACTTCATTTAAACTTACGTTTTACACCGTGCTTTGTTTCCCTTATGAACATGCTTGTATGCTTCACTCGCTCTGTTCTCAATTGTTTAATTAATTTTTTGCTCTTCGCTGTTTGCGGCTGTTCCTCCATTTCCCCCTACTTCGTTCTTTTATCTCGCGAATATGTTATTGCAATCCTTAACGGGAGCGTTTCAATAAACTGATTGAAAATAGTTTTGCATTTACCTTTTTAGTAAAAGGCGAGCTTTTAAGCCTGAGAAATCACCCCGTAAATGCACACGTTTAATTGGACATGTGTTAATATGTATGGTTACACAGTATTAAAAGACAGTGAACAACGTCAGTTACCTTTCTTCCCGCGTTTGATAAAAGGTGAGCTTTTAAGCCTCAGAAATCACCCCGTAAATGCACACGTTTAATTGCACATGTGTTAATATGTATGCTCACACAGTATTAAAAGACAGTCAAAAATTAACGTCATTTACCTTCGTTCCCGCGTGTGACTCGTGCTGTAAATGTCTTCCTTGTTTTTAGTTCACGTGATTACGTAGGAGGCGTGATGACGCGATACGTGACTCCGCCTCCTCCATTACAGTGTATGGACAAAAAATATGTTCCAGTTATGACCATTACGCTTTGAATTTCGAAATGAAACCTGCCTAACTTTTGTAAGTAAGCTGTAAGGAATGAGCCTGCCAAATTTCAGCCTTCCACCTACACGGGAAGTTGGAGAATTAGTGATGAGTGAGTCAGTCAGTGAGTGAGTGAGTCAGTCAGTCAGTCAGTGCTTTGCCTTTTATTATTATAGATTAGTGTGTATATATATATATATATATATATATATATATATATATATATATATATATATATATATATATATATATATATATATGCACATATAGACACTTGTCTATCTATGTCTTCTGTGTAAAGCCGTATTTGCCTCATGGAAGCAAATGTCTGTATGTTCATTCTATATATCTAAACTCCCTGATTCAAGTTATTTTACTTACAGTATATATTTAACTTTCTATTAACATTCAAAATTCTTACAACAATAAAAACATTAATAAAGACACTTTGAATAGTATTCGTGCATATATTAAGGTTATAAATGTACCAGAAATGTTCAATAGTAATGTGAATTTCTTCAGTGCTAGAGTCACCAGGTTCAAATAATATTTCAATTTTGCCAAATAGTTCACCACAAACATAGGAAAAATAAGAAGCATCTTACTTGGGGTCATGTGCGGGGCCAGATTGTTCTACAAGTTTGATCTCTGCCGCAAAACCTTTAGAGCGGGCATACTCCAATAAACCACTGATAGCATTCTTATTAAGATAGTTGATAAGGTCACCAACTCCAGCAGCATGGGCAGCTTCCAGTTCTTGTACAGTCAGGGGTGGTAAAGAAACACACTGTTCCACACGAGAACTTGAATCCTGAGGCTCAGAAGTTGGTTGTGGCTATATGAACAGTAGAAAATTACAAAACAAGAAAAAGACAAAAAAAGAAACTTAACTATGGCTCCAGAAGTTAAATAAGAAAAATAGTTTCCATTATTAAGATAACATTTCTTTAAAGTGACATTAACTTACTTTGATGGTGGAGAAATTAAGGGCACTTTCCAACTTTAATTCACGTACTGCTGCTTCAGCTGCTAACTGTTTAGCAAGTTTTTTACTATTTGCCACAACTGGAGAAAATAGCTTACCACCCATTTTCACCTGGAAAGTAAATCTGAAATAAAAAAATATATAAGAATCACCAACAAATTGAGCTCTATTTTACACCTTGTTGCAACACATTCTAGGAGAGAAGCATGTTAATAGTTCCCCAATATCATGATGGCAATAACAAGAGGACATCAAGCAATTGACAGTATCCTATGACATGAAGTGGATAGGGCTAAGGAAATAAACAGAATGAACAAACAGAACAAGATTTGCTCCTACAGTAAGAAGGAAATCCTGCCAGATCCTGTACATCTTTGGTGTGCAATTTTTGCATAACACCATGCGCCAGACAGACAAGCAAATACAAAGAATCTGAAGGAGCTATAAAATACAATTCTTAAATTACAACTATGTAAACCATCCATACTCCTGAAGTTGGTGATAAAGTTCACCATAACTACTAACTAAAGTATATATCATTGCTATTAAAGAGTTATTAAAGCAACAAAGGTATAATGAGCATTAAAACAAGGATGTTCTTCAAGGTATTCCCTTAAAAAAGGTTGTAGGAGGATAGAGATTTATATTTAATCAGGCTATAAATAAGTTTTGGTCCAGGAAGTTTTAAATGGAACAAATAACCAACTTGAAAACAGCTCTGAAATCCCAGATATATTGTTGACACCATACATTCTGAAAAAAATTACAATATAAAATTTTGAATGGAATTGAGCTATTTGTCAAACATTCTGAGAAACAATATATATAGTATATGTATATTATTGACTTGCATTCACTTTTTGAAATCCTGATTTTAAAAGACTGTTCACCGTATATACCGTATTTTTCAGACCATAAGACGCACCGGACCATAAGACGCACCAGTTTTTAGAGAAGGGAAATGAAGAAAAAAAAGATTCTGATGTCTTAAAACATTTTATGTGCATTAAAACCCAACATCACAGTCATAAACACATGTAATCAACCCTGTAAAGTGAACAGCAGCATTTAGAACCATTATTAACAAATACAGTCAGCAAAAGACAAAATTACTGTAAAACACAATAACGAGAGACTTCAGTAATAAAATAGAATAAAGTTGAACAGTTATGCTCTTTTAGGTTCTGCTTGTTTTATGAGAACCCCAAGAACTCCTCATCGCTAGAGTCAGAATCTAGGCGAGACACTCTTAACTCTTTTAGGGCTAATTTTTTTTTTGTTTCTTTTCTCCCAGGGCTGAATATTTTTCCAAAAACTAACATTTTTTAAAAAAGAACACAAAGCAATTGTTTAACATATCAAATCAACAAAAAATATTTACTTTTGACAAATGTTACTGTCTTGCATGTTGTATGAGCCTGAATTCTCTATGTGTTGTTTTGATGCCTATTTTTCAATTGTCTGTTGCTGCATTTTCTAACATATATTGTTAGTGTGTACTGTAGAGAGACAAGTCACCCATTTGCCATCGTGCCATGCCACTGCCACCAAGTTTTCTGCCTGCATGAAAACCATATTGTCACCTCTTTTCATCTTCTGAAACTTTATGAACTTTATGTATGGCATTATAGCCTGGCTCACCCCATGGGATTTGCTTCTGTTTATTACAGAAGTGAATAAAACTTTGCAGCAGCACGTACCTAAGCCACCAGGGGACAAAACACATTTGGACCAATGCTCCCTGAAGTTATATCACCAGTTCTGTCCCATCTCTATTTGTAATGCCACAGCGCGCTTCATCTCGTCTTTCGTTGTGGGTTTCCACTTTGAATAACGAGAATGCGATGCAAACGCAGCCCGCGATTCAAAAAAAATCTCTGCCTACCTGTTTGTCTCGTCTGACAGTAGCTGAAAAGCAGCATCAGGAGAGAGCAGCCTGAAGTATAGCAGCTGGTGATCTGTCGTGTCCAACAGCAAGCCATGCCGTCTTGTAAACTCCGGTAGCCATATCGGCTCTCAACGGATCAATGTATGTGTATTTATCCCACGCGAACCTTGCCGTAGATGCATCGGCTGCGCGAAGGCACTCAACTGGCAGCAGATCCGCTCGCGCGGCATCGGCTGGTGTCTGATCAGCTGATGCCTGCTTCTAACTCTCTTGCTCGATCTCCTGATCACTGCCAATAAAGTCCGATTCTGAAAAATCAAGAGTCCGACTCCGCGGTAATGCGCAAAACAACGTCTGCCAAGTGTTTTCTTTTCTGCACTTGCTTCGCTGCCTTTTCACATGTCGGTGCCATCTTGCCTTTGTTTACATTTCGCAACTCACGCACACGCAATGTTTATTTGCCGAGTCAACGAGTCTAGCATTCCTCCAAGCACAGAGGGAATGCCTGTGACGTGACAGTGAGATTTGTCGCCATTAACATTAACGCCTTCAACCCCTCCTGTCGACAAAAAACGACATCCGCCCTAAAAGAGTTAATGCAGCTGACCCTCTCTACACCGTCCTGCTTCAGCTGTTTGGCTCGCCTGTTCAGCTACACGCGAGCCTGCTCTCCTGCCTGCCCTCTCTCTCTCTCTCTCTCTCTCTCTCCCTCTCTCTCTCTCTCTCTCTCTCTCTCTCTCTCTCTCTCTCTCTCTCTCTCTCTCTCTCTCTCTCTCTCTCTCTCTCTCTCTCTCTCTCTCTCTCTCTCTCTCTCTCTCTCTCTCTCTCTCTCTCTCTCTCTCTCTCTCTCTCTCTCTCTCTCTCTCTCCCTCTCCCTCTCCTCTCCCTCTCCCTCTCCCTCTCCCTCTCCCTCTCCCTCTCCCTCTCCCTCTCCCTCTTAACCGGCTCGCGCTTCTCTATATATGCGGGGAGGACATGGCAGCTGCAGCCCATCAGCCACAGGAACAATCATGGATGTGGGCAGTTTCCCACCTGTGCACTTAAGTGAGAAACGCAGACACCGCAGATCGCGGCTCGCAACTGCTACCACGCCCCCTCGCTAAGCTGAGAGCTATACCCACAGCCTGGCTCGTGGCTCGTTACGCAAGCCAATGCTCGCATTTAGATCAGAAATTTTCGCTCATACTTTCCTCGTATTTTGAATTTCTCGTATACAGAGGTGATCGTATCTCGAGGTTCCACTGTATTAGGGTTTCTATTTGTATGCATATTCTTGCGCTTTTACCTTCACTCAGTCATTTCACTTGTCATTTACCTCTATTCGTATTTCACTGGTGTGTGCAGTGGTGGCGCTCGACTCGCAACTCCTGTCCTGCCTCAGCTGGTTTCCCCCACTTCCGGGATTGGAACCAGCGTGAGGCGCACACGTGTTCTCACAGGAGGGAGGTCACATGTGCGCCTCACGCTGGTTCCGATCCCGGAAGCGGGCGGACACCAGCTGAGGCGGATGGGAATCGATGAATGATGATGCATGCAGACTGCAGGATCAAGGAAGGGACCGTCACCGTACACTACACTGTACCAGTTAGAGTCCAGTCCCCTGACTCCAGTGAGCGGTGCGGGTAGGGGCGGGAATGGAGCATTGCAGCCAGCAGGAATGATCATGGAAGCAGGTACGGTACTACTACTACCACGTCTGTACCAGGGCAGCAGCAGCGCCTGACTCCAGTGAGCGGTGCGGGCGGGGGCAGGAATGGAGCATTGCAGCCAGCAGGAATGATCATGGAAGCAGGTACGGTACTACTACTACCACAGGGCAGCAGCAGCGCCTGACTCCAGTGAGCAGGGCGGGCGGCCGCGGCGGGAATGGAGCACAGAGCCGGGCAAGTTGAACATTTTTTTTTTTACAGCACATGTTTAGGCTATATTCGGACCATAAGACGCAGGGACTTTTTCCCCCCAATTCTGGGGGGAAAAAAGTGCGTCTTATGGTCCGAAAAATACGGTACTCAGAATGTTTTAGGAATGTTTCATTAAAAAATATGTTCCACTAAAGTCTTTTACAATGTTAGTATTTTGCTGTAAAGCCTTTGTAGGTAATAATAGCAGATGGCAGGGATGCATGAAATTTTCAGCCAAAAGTAAATGGACAAAGGGATAGAGAAGAAGAAGTGATCACACTAGGACAAACTAAATCAGGATACAAGGAAACATTATTTAAACAAGCTGAGCTTCATAAACATCATGGATACATACAACTTGCCAGTCAAGGAATGGGCAAAGAACTAAGATAACCTAATTATTCTCACATTTTCTTATAGTTTTATTTATATATTCATCTATTTTTAGTTTATTTTTAAATATGTTGTCCAATATGAAAAAATTAACATTAATATCAACTTGTTTTTAAAATTAAATTTCATTGAAAAGCATAATTCAAAGATGACATTGATTTAATTTTTGCCATTATTCAATGGCACAACAACAAAAGGTTTTAAATACCATATGCCATATACTTAGTGCATTTTTAATGAATAAAGAAATTAATAATATTAATGATAATAATTAATAAATAAATAATAAATAATTTGTTACATTTATATAGCGCTTTTCTCAGTACTCAAAGCACTATCCACACAGGGAGGAACCGGGAAGCGAACCCACAATCTTCCACAGTCTCCTTACTGCAAAGCAGCAGCACTACCACTGCGCCACCTTAACAACTTAAGTAGTTAAGTTGTAAAGGTCAATGATTTTGTCTCAGTCTGTATTGGTAATTACTGGTATTGCATTGCAAACTTCCTGCTTCTGTTTCTTTTGTTGTCAAGAGAAAAAAAAATAATGCACACATTTAGAGACTACTATAAGTCCTTATATTCTACTTAGTTTAAGGAAGACAAGACATAACCTAATGTGTTTTTGGATGCATTCCAGATACAACAACTAGATGACTCTCAAGTGCAGAGGAACTGGATAAACCTCAGGCACTCTCAGAATTACTAGATGCTATAAACTAACTTCTGGGTAGGAAAGCAGCAGGCCCTGATGGCTACCGTGCCGAATTTTATAAAAAAAAAACTTCAATTAAGTTAGCTCCCCTTTTATTAGTATCATTTACAGAAGCTAGAGACAATAAAGTTCTACCTCAAACTTTTAGGCAAGCATTAATTACCATCTTTCCTAAGAAAAATAAGGACTTATTACAATGTGCATAATACAAACCGATCTCACATATGAATAATGATGTTAAGATACTCTCCTAAATTCTAGCTAGAAGGATTGAGAAAGTGCTTCCTTCAGTAATATCATAAGACCCAACTGGATTTATTAAAGGCAGACACTTAGCTACCAATCTTAGACGCCTGCTTAGCACTAGAATCCCTGAAGCCTATGAAAAAATTTGTAATCCTGTGCCACTTTAGATTTTTCACACCTCTCCATTAGCGTCTTTTGTTTTGCAAATGTGTCAAGCAGTAGGCAGCCTGCTATCCCATCCCCCAACAACGCAGCTTTAGTTCTCCCAACGCAACTCTTTCTCTGGGTGTGAGGTGCCTTGAATTGCATAGGGTAAATATATTATTTGGAACACACACATTTCATGTGTGTTTCGTGTCTACAACGATCTATGTAAATGTAGGATGACAGGAAATGTGAGGCAAGAAATGTTGAACACATATCTAAAACTTTAACCTAGAACGTGGTACTAGAAAAGGATGCTCACTTATCACCACTGCTTTTTGAAATCAGCATTGAGCCACTGGCAGTTCACTTTCAAAATGCTTATGGAGATAAAGGGGATTATCAGAGAAGGACTTGAACAGAAAATATCACTATATGCAGATGATATGGTACTACATATATCAGATCCACAAAATACTGTGCCTGCAATCTTAAGAGCACTAGCAGAATTAATTAATTAATTTGAATAAAAGTGTGCTCTTTCCAGTGAACTCTCCAGCACACAATATTAGATTGGACACCTCACCTTTTATCATTATAGATCAGATCAGTTTAAATACCATGGGGTAAACATTCCATATAAACATAAAGCAATTTTGCTGTCTGCATGGAAAAACTTAAGCAAGACTTGCATAGATGGTTTACCATTCATCTCACTTTAGCTGGAAGAATTAATACTGTCAAGATCAATATCCTTCCTAAGCTTCTATCTATTTCTATTTCAAAGCATTCCAATATACATTAATAAATATTTTTTTAAGAAGTTGGATTCAATCATAACCTCATTTACTTGAAATTCAAAACATCCACACATCCAAAGGGCAAACCTACAAAGACCCAAGACAGAAGGTGGCATGGCTCTACCTAACTTTAAATTTTATTAATGGGCAGCAAATATACAAGCCATATAATTCTGGATATTGACACAAATAGATGAACCTACACAGGCTTGGCAAATAGATGAACATACACAGGCTTGGTCCGCAATAGAAATAGAATCCTGCATTGCTTCTTTATAATTCCTTGCTTTGTACCCCATTAAATACAAGTTATCGCCAATATACTAACAACCCAGTTGTGCTTCATTCACTCAGAATATGGAACAAATGTAGGAAGTACTTCAAGATAAGGAAGCTTTTATCTGTGGCATCTCTGCATGATAACCATCTTTTCCCACCCCCTCAAACCCATGTAGTTTTTAATGTTTGGAAAACATACAGGATTAAATCAATTAGAGATCTGTACATAGATAACGTCTTCGCATCCTACGAACAATTACACTCCAAATTTAAATTTCCATCAACACAATTCTTCCCTACTTCCAAATTAGAAACTTTGCTAAAATTAGAAACTTTGCTAAACAAAACCTGACCCACCATCTCCCACCTACTTCTATTCCAGAAAAAATATTGATCAGTCATGAGGACTCAGACAGCATTTCTCTCTATTATATAAAAAAAACGTGGGATGAGACGAGACCTGACCTTCTCTGAAACACACTTTCATGTCCTGCAAGACAAGACTTTGTGCCAAGAGATTTAACCATGCCCAGGGACAGAAAAAGACAAAGAGTAGATGACAAAGTAGAACGTCGTAAAGAATTCAAAAACGTTAGTGCGATACACATGCAGAGCAGGTTAGAGATAATGGAAGTAGGAAAATTCGAAAGTCTCAAAAAAAATGATAGTAAAGATTGCATTAGTGCAAACAAACGGAAGCTTAGACACTCAACTGATGTTCCGAGGATCTGGGTATTCTGCAAACATCAAGTGCCATGAGGGAATGACCCACGATTAACAATTGAGAGTTTGGAGGATAGGAGACCTCCATAAAGCAATGGGTGCCAGTATGCCACTTAGCAATGAAAGCTTTGCCCCCTGATAACATCTGCACTGAAGATCCAAAACAGATGTGCCACTTTAAAAATTTCTGTGCTACACCCAGGACTGCCAGCAGGAGAGATGGGCTGAATGTAAGTGGCAGGTGTTGCATCCATTTCTGTCCCCCTTGTCACCCACTGGCAAAACTGTCAATCAAACTGTAAAATCAGGGCTTGCACAGAAATCAATACTAGACCTCACACTCTCTTCGGATCATTGCAAGGTTCAAATTCCATGCTCTTAAAAAAAGTTTTTTGCCTTTACGAATGCTCCACCCACAGCCAGGAACCTACAAGTATGTGCATTTCTGTGCATTTCTGTGGCTAATTCACTGGTTACAAGTGTGCATGCAATGCTTGATTTTTTCATATCACAGAACAGGAGCACTAACTAATAAATGACCTACAAATAACACATCACCTCACTCAATTTTGTCAAATCACAATGCAGCATTCCAGATTGGGAACTCCTGCTCAAGACTAATGCCTTCTCCCAAAGCTAATTGGAGTCAGGTATTCCAATGAATGAGATGAATTTGAATTTTGGAGTTGTGAGTTGGAGAAGCCCTGCATTATTTAATAAAAAAAAAATGGCAGTTTGGTTACTGACACAGTCTGATCTTCTCAAGAAAGATTTGTTCATATAAACCATATTCCAGTCCAAAGAAATCAGAAGATTAGTGGCAGAAATTCTTCAACTTGACAAAGAATCTGTTCATGTGCCAACTATAAGAAAAACACTGAATAAACACGGTGATCATGAGAGAACAGCACAGATTAAACTACTGCTGTCCAAAAGAAACATTGCACCACATCTCAGTTTTGCAAAATATTATCTAGATGCTCCATAACACTTCCAGAACAATATTATGTGGATAAACATAAAAAGTTGAACTCTTGGAGAAATATGCACAAACACCAAAACCTCATTGTAGCAATGAAGCATAGCAGTGGATGAAGCTTCAGGATTTGGATGGAGTTACTTTGCTCCCTCAGTGTTTGGATAATTTCCTAATACATAGGGAACAACAAATTCAAAATTGTATCAAGAAACTTTACAAAAGAATGTCAGTGTAGCAGTCTTGTTACCTGAAGTTTTAAAGAAGTTGGATGATACAGCAAGACAATTACCCAAAAACTTGGTTGAAGATTAGACTTTCTTTTTAGGAGCAATTAATACAGAAATCCAGGTAATTCCAAAGGGCTCACAATTTTTTTCCTGCAACTGTACAATTTTTCAACAAAGATAGCAAATTATTATAGGAAATGGGTACCAATGAAGGAAAACCCACGAGTAAGATTTTTTTCTATTTTTATTCATGTGTTGTTGAGGTTGTTTTTGAATAAAAAAGTCACAGCTTAGGATGAACAGTCAATAGATGGATTTAAAAACACATTTAAAGTTTCTTGCAATTAGATGCTGATTGAGAATATAGTATACATTGGGTAGAATCAATTTTGTTTCATGGAATTTCCCTGACTACTAAGATGTAATGAATGTCTTTGAATCTCTGCCTAGATTGTGACTTTTCTAACGGATTAAGATTTGGATTTACTATCCATCCATTTTCCAACCCGCTGAATCCGAACACAGGGTCACGGGGGTCTGCTGGAGCCAATCCCAGCCAACACAGGGCACAAGGCAGGAACCAATCCCGGGCAGGGTGCCAACCCACCGCAGTACACACACAAACACACCCACAATTTAGGCCAATTTAGAATCGCCAATCCACCTAACCTGCATGTACTGAAACCCACGCAGACACAGGGAGAACATGCATACTAGTTCTGAGAAATTCGTGCGTATGAAGACACACCATTTCTGTTCTGTTATTACAATTACCAGTTCATTTTTGGTTCTTATTGATTTTTTTTACATTGCAGAATAATTAGGTTTTGTATACTGAAATATATTCTAACTAAAGCCTGCCTCCTGGTAAACAACAATGGCTGAAACAGAGGCAGAAATGGGTAGTGCTATCCAAGATTTAGTGCCAAGAATAGGTATAAACATGACATCCTTTGTTTGGAAATGGTCTGGCTTCAGACAGAATGATACAGAAGAAAAGACTGTTATATACAAACTTTGCAAGAGAGAGTTAGGAACAAAGACAGGCAAACACATCAAACCTATTCAATCATTTGAAAACAAAACACGTAACAAAGTATGAAGAATTTATTAACTTCACAAGGCTTTTGCTCAAAAAGCAACAAAAGCACACTGCCGCAAAACAAACCACACTGACAGCAACATTGTCTTGTTGCATACTATTTGAAAAGACAACCCTAACCCTAAGCCTAACCCAAATGGAAATAACACCTGCAGTAACAAACCATATTACAAAAGATATGGCTTCTGCTGCTACAGTCAAAAAACATGGATTTCAGAAACCACTGAGAACGACTGATCCCAAATATGTACTTCCCAGTTGGAAATAATTTTCCAAAGAAGTGCTGCCCAACCTATATGATGAGGTGAAGGAGAAAATTTTGAAACCGCTTCAGAACGTAAGCTACTTTTCCACCATATCTGATCTGTGGACTAGTCATACCATGCAACCATACATGAGCTTAACGGTCCATTGTATTGAGAACTAGGAGATGAAAAGAGTCTATCTTGAGACAGGCTATATGCCAGATAACCATACCGGAGAAATGATTGCACTGGGGCTCAAAGATGTCCTTAAAGTATGGAAATTAGACGCTGTGTGACAAGTTTGCAGTACCACAGACAACACTGCTAATGTGATTAAAATATTGCTAATGTGATTTGAACAAATAGAAAAGACTACAGTGCTTTGGTCAATGGCTGCATCTAGCAATCGTTAAGGGGTTTGTGCATGCATGTGAAGTCGCTTGAATGTTTGCTCTTTGCATGGTTTATTTGCTTATAAAACATAGCTTAAAAATAAAAATGTTTCAATATTCTCTTAAGTTTTTTAGGGCTACTAGCAGCTACAGCACCTACTCTTATAGTACCTAAGTAGAGTCAGAAAATTGGATTTCTTGTGTTAATGTTAATTTTGTTTATGCCTGTGCTATTATAGAGTAAATCATATAAAGTTATTACTGTGCAATTAGATCCAAATAATTAAATATAAGATCTATTTAACTGTGTGACTTCTTTTTGAGTAAAATTGGAAAGGAAAAAATATCAATGTACTGTATATAGGATATCAACATTTGTTCTACAAATATCATGATTTGAATTTTGAGCCATACAGCCCAGCCCAAGTATAAAGTATAAACTATATGCAAAAAAATCTCCCCACAACTACTATTACTATTTATTACTTTCTAGCTGTACTTTCAGTAATTACATCAGCAAGTTCAGGGACAGTTCCTCGTAACAGATAAGGTGGTGCTTTACTACAACATTTGCAAATGGAAATGAACTATAAAAAGTATTTACCTCCTTGAAAGTTTTCACATAACATGATTATACAATTTTAAAACACAATGGATTTGTTTTTTTGTTTTTTTTTTTTAACATCTCTCTGCCTTCCATTTCCATTTCCCTTTCAACCTCCTTCTTCTTCTCTTGGTCACTAGCCAGTCTGTTTTCTCCAATCTGCCTGTTTTTTCTTGATACTTTTTCATCTTTTGCACTCACGCGTCCCTTTTTAAAAGCGGGGACATGGCACAGCTGCGGCAATCAGCAGCTCCCGGAGCCAATTAGGGTCACAGACAATCCTGCACCTGTGCACTAAGTGCAGGGCTGTCGTTCCTGCATTGTGCACGGGAACCACTCTTGCCGCACTACCACACTGCCCCACTCAAAGATGCGAATACAGCAATTATATATTTAAAAGACAGCAATCAGCCACGGACCTCACTTTACCACACCCTGAGGCCTTTAACAAGGCAGACACAATGCAACTTGTTCAAAGAAGTCATTGAACATACAGTTGCAATTGGAAATAATCAACATATTTTGTTCATAAAGTCATGTCACAATTACTCAGCCCTATAGAATATTGAGGTTTTAAAACTTTCTTCTAGTTTATATGGCCTAAAGTGGTGTTAGAACATAATTAAACCATTGGGAACTTTATAAGGATCCTTAATTGCTTCAGCTGTGCTGTGTAAATAAGCCCCACCCATAAACGTGTTCAACGTGAGTTGTAATCATGGTTGATACTAAGGAGCTTTCACAAAAGGTGAGACAAAAAATTATTTCATTGCCCCTGAAGGGCACTGGGTATAAGAAGACCTCTTGAAAATTCAACATTTCAAAAGATGCCATTATATGAAGGTTTAAAACTTCAACACAGTTGCAAACTAGCATGGCCATAGAAAAAAGCCCAAAATTTAATCAAGAGCCTTTAGGAACTTAACCAGGACAACTAAGAAAAACACCCGTGTTACTGCAAAACACATATAGGAGGACCAGATGAAGGTTGGCTTAACTATTTCAGTGGCAACAGTTAAACAAACAAGGACTTCATGCCCGGTCTCTGAGACACACTCCACTCTTGATTATGATGAACAGAATATGCCAGGAGGAATTTGGGGAGGCCTACATAATTTTAGTAGACACTTCAATGGAGTGATGAACTATATGGACACAAGGGCCAGTGGAATGCTTGGCATGTAAAAGGCCAGATTTATGACCAGAAGAATACCATCCCTATGTTCAGCAATGAGGAGAGTCATTGATGATATAGGGGTGTTTTATGCTGCAGGAACTGGCCATCTTGACCTTGCTATTGGTATCATTAATTCACAGAAACACCAGGGGCCTCATGTATAAATGGTGTGTATGCACAAAAAAGTTGCGGAAGAACGTTTCCACGTTTAAATCGCAATGTATAAAACCTAAACTTGGAGTAAAGCCACGTACATTTCCACGGTAGCTCATACCTTGTCGTACGCAAGTTCTGCGCTCAGTTTTGCAGACTGGCGGCACGCAGCATCAAAGCAATGCTACTGTTCCTGTGTTGTTACCCTTTCTTTTTTAGATCCACATCCCTGACACGGCTTTATAAATACACTGAAATTAACCGCATATTGTTTATTAGTTTAATGCATCTGATTGTAATTAACCTGTAACAATATAATGGTCCACAGAATGGTCAAACTATTCCAAATACCATAACTGCTTTAGCGTTGTTACTCTCACTGCACCTTCTTCTTCTTTCAGCTGCTCCTGTTAGGTGTTGCCACATCGGATCATCTTTTTCTATATTACTCTCACTGCACCACTCAGAGTATTTATATCACTGTATCTGAGTGTGAATCACAGCTGTACAGCAGCTGATCAGAATGAGAATTATCGGTATACAACATCAAGCACACACTGCCTCAGCCATGCTGTGTATTGAACTGCTCTCATATGGCAAATGCTTCAGAGCCTTTCCATTACTGACCTCACAGTTCAGAAACAGTTTCATCCCAAGAACTCTAAACGCACTCAATCAGTCCATTAAGTGCTCCTTGTAGAACTGTTTGTACTTTTAAGTACAATTACCTCACTGTAAACTTGCGATACATTTATAACATTGCACAACCTGAGACACCTTATAAAGGGCATATTTACATATGATGACGATATCATTTTTAAGATGAAATGCAGCAAAATATGTTTATTATACAGATTAACTTTAACTTCATTTAAATTATCTATATTGTTAATAATTAAACATGTTTAATTATTGTGCTGGCGCTCTGTTCATGGATTGTTCCTGCCTCGCGCTGTATTCTTGCTGGTGCTGACGCAACATTGGAAGGATAGATGGATAGAATAATTAAACACGTACTACAAAGATATTACAATGTTCCTTAAAAGTTTTGAAGAATCGGCGTTCTAAGCTTACAGATGGCTTAACGTCTATTACAGAGCTGATTGTGTGGCGACTGGGTATTTGGAGAAAGAAAGATAAGGAAAGGAATTGGAGGTTAGTACATTTGAAAGAGACAGTACTGCTACAATAAAGTATTTCATCGAAGGTCGCACATGGCGCAGCAAGCATCTTGCGTGAGACATGAACAGTCTCTGCACCACCGTGTTCCCATGTTTAATAACATGCTTTAACTCCTATCATCATGAAAATGATATCACATATACATCTCAGTATTTTAATTATTCAGAGAGCTGTAATATCACAAATGTAATGGATTCTGTGTCCTGTCGAAGGAAGAGAAAGCCCGGAAGCACGTAGTGATTCATACACATAGAGCACATAGAAGATCAAATACAAAACAAACCATTTAACATGCTACTTTAGTTACGATGGGATTGAGAAACTAGCAAATTAAACGATTTTAAGATGAAGTTTATGATGTTCTACTTTAATGACAAAATAAACTACGTGATTAAAGTGGAAATTTGGATATTAAAGTTGACATTTCGTGCTTTTTTCCCCCCACTGTGTGCCTTTTTTTTCCTCTGTACCCTAATATGCTTTCATATGACACTCAGACGGTGGACTACGACTCGCCTTTTCACGGCGACTTTGATATGTGACAACTTCTTTTTTATTTCGGGCACTGTGCGACTTTGTGAACTTGAGCTTTCGACTTTCTCCAACACGCTATGTCACTCGATCAACTGTCATTTGTTGTTTATACCACTGTTTAAACCAACAAATAGTACGTTTTTCCTTACCTCCACTTGGTATTCGCTGAAATTCTTCTATTTTCCCTCTTGCTTTTGCCATTGTCTTTTCACAGAAGGCTGACCTTAAGGTCTATTTATATTGATTTGCATTTTCAAAGAGGCGTAATTCTGGGAGGAGTTGAAGCGGGCCAGCAGGCACGTGCATGTGCGTTACTTTTCAGGCTGACCGGGATTTATGCAGCAGAAGAACATGGAAGTTGGCGTTCGCACAGATTAATGCATCTGGATTTTTTTGTGCGTAAGCACATTTCCGCTTTTGTGCTTACATCATGTTATAGTGCAAATTCTATGCACGGCGTTATGCATGATGCACCAAGCCATTTTAAAGAGGAATATTCCAATAGAGAGGTGCAAGAAGCTTATTAGCATTTACCAAAAACAACATATTATAAGTTATAAAGGACTAAGGATGCTCCATTAAGTACTAAAGTTATGGGTTGAATAATAGAGCACATTTGTGAAAAGAATTACATTTTTTATTTAAACTCAAAGTAGCCTAAATTTATGTTCTCAAAATAACTTAAGTATTAATGAATCAATAGATTTTTTTTTTGTTTAATGAACCTTTTCATTGTTTATTTTACTAACCTTGATTCACCTCACTATAATGTCTTGAGGTGAGGGGGCTAAATATTTCTGACTGCAACTATAGGTCTCGGCACTCGGGGTGGTTTTCCCAGAAACTGCTTGTTTTAAAATGTTCTGTCTACTAGAATGTAGTCATTCAGGAACTTTACACAATGTAAAAACAGTGTAAATTTCCAATTAAATCAAGACATAAAAATTCTGACACCATGCACAACATTTCTTGACATTGTAAACATCCTAGAGTCAGACTATAAACCCAAAAGTGAATTTTCGAACATATCACCAAACTTATATTTACATGGACGTAATATAAAATGCAAAATAACTGCATACTCCCTTCTTGGTTGTTCCTGCACAATCACCGTTTTTTTGGGGTTTTTTTTTTGATAACCTGCTCTAGGCAGACTTACATTGCCATACTCTATTTCTTAATGATTGATTTAACAGTATTCCAAGGGATATTCATTGACTTAGATGTTTTCTTCTATCCATCCCCTGGCTTGTGCTTTTCCATTAGCTATTCAGAAACTACACTGTGATTCAATGTTGTATAACAGTAAAACGCAAAAACATCCAAGGGGGTTAATACGTTACATAAGTACTGTACAGCAGCTACAAATGAGCTTAATAGGAGCAGGTACGTAGTCGTCTTTAATTAAAGGAAAATGCCTAGAGTGTATTTTGATAATTAATATTGACTATTGAAGTAATTGTTAATTTTAATGGAATCTGGTGTTATTTTAGGAAAGATTATGGGGGCTTTTACAGGAATACAATATGCTTGTAAAGAGAGGGAAGACTGTACATTTCAGATCATTGTGCTTTCTCCAAAATGAACAGTGTTAAGTGTACTTGATATCAGGGTCATCTTTTCATTTAAAATGCCAAGTTTGACATAAACTGTGTAATACTGTATTGGAATACAAGAGTAGTACATCTATAATGAATTTCCACATTGACATTAAAGATACCGCTTATGAGGTCAAAATGCTGCAATTTATGATTGGCAGTCAGAGAAAATCACTGAGAAGGTGTGTGCAAAGATTCAGAAGGATATGCTACCAATTGATGTGATCGACAGCAAAGACTATCGGCATTTATTCAATAGCCTGAGTCAGGGTACCACCTTCCATTTAGAAAAACACTCATTAGCTGTATAGAAAATTAGTTAACTGATGATTTTACAGCCAATAAACTCTGTCACAATTTTCCATTTATACATACAGTTAACAGAATTTAACCATTGCCGAGTAGGACATTAGGATTGAGCATATTCATTATAATGCATGGAAAATTTCATCCATAAATTTATCCACCTCCATGAACTTGGCGTTGGGTAGTATGTTTGACACACGTACACTACAAATTGTAGTTAATATCAAATTTAACATACATCTTAAACATAGTAAAAGGCTAGCTAAACATGCCCGAAACACTATGATTCTGGACCACACACTTGACAAGGAAGATACCTTTAGGTACAAAAATCCAGAAGAAAACGCTATCCAGTGATGTGATTGACAGCAAAGACTATTGACACTTATTCAACTACCAGGAGTCCAGGTATAACTTGCATTTTAGAAGCACACCTGCTAGCTAAATAGAAAATTAGTTTACTGATGATTTTATAGCCAATAAACTCAAATCACAATTTTCCAGTCATACATACAGTTGACAGTATTTAATCAATGCTGTATAAATAGGACACTTAAGTGATTGAGCATATCTATATATATAATTCACTAAGCCGCCGACAAGTAGCCACCCATGGAAAGTACGCAAGACAGCCACGCCCACCAACTCTAAGACCACTGGATACGACGAAATCTCGCAGAGCCACGCCCACCAACTCGGACGCAGCAACTCACAAAACACGACGTCATTGGATACGACGACAACTCGCCGAGCCACGCCCACCACCTCGGACGCAGCACCTCACAACACAGGGCGTCATTCACGTTCGACTCTGCTAGACTCCACATGCACCTTTGAGCCACGTTGACTTTTCATTATTCTTTTCGGTTATGACGCACGCACCACCATCGCAAACTGTTTTACATGCCATGATCTTAGAGTTGGTGGGCGGGTCTCCGTGAGTTGCTCTTGCGAGTGGGCACATGACCGACCAGGCGGTGTGTATGTTTTGAGAACGAGGGTGGACACGGCAGGACCATGTCAGAAGAGGCATGTTTGTCGCGGATGTGAATCGCTGAATGAGAGTGCGACGGCGGTCCTCCAATTGTCAGTCATGGACAATTGTATGTTTCCCTCTCAAAACACAATGAAGGAAGCAATCTTTAAAAACCAATAAGCCCTGTGCCTCTGTTTCATTAGCGTCTCACCTGCTTCACTGATGCAGGCCCTGCAACAGTCGAGACGCTCTCTCAGCAGCTGACCTTCTACACAAGCTGTGTGTGTGTGTGTGTGGGTGGGTGTTAGTTAGTTAATTAGTTACTCAAAGGATTTCAAGATTTAATATGCACAAGTAGTAACACTGCAAAAGCAGCCCAAACCAGAAAAGGCGGCTGGCAAAAAGTGGCCGACAAATTAAACGCGTGTGCATTGTACTTACTGAAAGCAGCGTTACGTACAGTAATCCCTCGCTATATCGCGCTTCGCCTTTCGCGGCTTCACTCCATCGCGGATTTTATATGTAAGCATATTTAAATATATATCGCAGATTTTTCGCTGCTTCGCGGGTTTCTGCGGACAATGGGTCTTTTAATTTCTGGTACATGCTTCCTCAGTTGGTTTGCCCAGTTGATTTCATACAAGGGACGCTATTGGCAGATGGCTGAGAAGCTACCCGGCTTACTTTTCTGTCTCTCTTGCGCAAACTTTCTCTGATCCTGACGTAGGGGGATTGAGCAGGGGGGCTGTTCGCACACCTAGGCGATAAGGACGCTCGTCTAAAAATGCTGAAAGATTATCTTCACGTTGCTATCTTTTGTGCAGCTGCTTCCTGAAACGACATGCTGCACTGTGCTTCGCATACTTAAAAGCTCGAAGGGCACGTATTGATTTTTAATTGAAAAACAAACTCTGTCTCTATCTCTCCCTGCTCCTGACGGAGGGGGTGTGAGCTGCCGCCTTCAACAGCTTTGTGCCTCGTGCTTCGCAAACTTAAAAGCAAACAGCCCTATTGATTTGTTTGCTTTCCTCTGTCTTTCTGACAGACTCTGCTCCTGACGCGCACTCCTTTGAAGAGGAAAATATGTTTGCATTCTTTTAATTGTGAGACGGAACTGTCATCTCTGTCTTGTCATGGAGCACAGTTTAAACTTTTGAAAAAGAGACAAATGTTTGTTTGCAGTGTTTGAATAACGTTCCTGTCTCTCTACAACCTCCTGTGTTTCTGCGCAAATCTGTGTCCCAAGCATGACAATATAAAAATAACCATATAAACATATGGTTTCTACTTCGCGGATTTTCTTATTTCGCGGGTGGCTCTGGAACGCAACCCCCGTGATGGAGGAGGGATTACTGTATTTTTCAAATGTTCATTTTTTTCCCTCCTTTTAGACAACTGTGTCTTTCCGGAACTATTCAGCCATCAATAAATAATTATGCGGCGTATGCCTGCAGGAACACGTGCAGTGAGCAAGAGAGAGAGAGAGAGCGAGAGACGCACACACACATACAGGCGCACGTGAGAGAGAGACAGCGCTGGACACATAAGAATAATAATACTTCATTACATTGATATAGCGGTGTTCTCAGTATTCAAAGCGCTATCCACACAGGGAGAAACCTGGAAGCGAACCCACAATCTTCCAGAGTCTCCTTACCGCAAAGCAGCAGCACTACTACAGCGCCACAAGGCAGTTAAAGAATGCACCGGGCTCGATTTTGTTTTCACTTCTGTTTACAGCGATCGTGTCGGGCCCTGTGACTCTGTTTCATTAGCATCTCACCTGCTTCACCGATGCAGGCCCTGCAACAGTCGAGATGCTCTCTCAGCAGCTGACCTTCTACACAAGCTGTGTGGGTGGGTCTTAGTTAGTTAATTAGTTACTCAAAGGATTTCAAGATTTAATATGCACAAGCGGTAACACTGCAAAAGCAGCCCAAACCAGAAAAGACGGCTGGCAAAAAGTGGCCGACAAATTAAACGTGTGTGCATTGTACTTACTGAAAGCAGTGTTACGGATTTTGCAAATGTTCATTTTTTTCCCTCCTTTTAGACAACTGTGTCTTTCCGGAAGTGTTCAGCCATCAATAAATAATTATGCGGCGTATGCCTGCAGGAACACGTGCAGCGAGTGAGAGAGAGCGAGCGACACACACACACATGCGCGCGCGCGCGAGAGAGAGAGCGCTGGACACATAAGAGTAATACTTCGTTACATTGATATAGCGGTGTTCTCAGTATTCAAAGTGCTATCCACACAGGGAGGAACCAGGAACCAAACCCACAATCTTCCACAGTCTCCTTACTGCAAAGCAGCAGCACTACTACTGCGCCACAAGGCAGTTAAAGAATGCACCGGTCTCGATTTTGTTTTCACTTCTGTTTACAGCGACCGGGTCGTAAATAGCATTGTTGCAATGTTACTTTTCTTGGTGGCTTATTACATTACGGATGTTTCACATGTTCATTTTTTGTGCTTAAAAGACATTAAAAAAGTGTTTCTCAACTGTGCAAGCTATATTAAGCGTCAACAACGAAGACCCGCTACACCTTAATCTATAAGTACTGACAACTATGTCGTTCAAGAAGTGTTCACCCATCAATACATAATTATGCAGCGTATGCTACGCAGCGGGTTGGCTAGTACATTATAATGCATGAAAATGTTTGACCATAAATTATCCACTCCCATGAAGTTGGCTTTTGGTAGCATGTTGGATACATGCACAGCAAGTTGCACTCAGTGTAAAATATAAATAAACATTAGGGCTGTCAGATTGAACTTTGCTCTTCGAATATAATTCAAATTCATGTAAAAAAAGATTTTGTTTGAAAGCAAAAGCTGACATTTGATGATCAAAGAATGACTGTTTTTCACGCACAGACATTCCGTTACACCAGAAGCTCTATGCAAGGATGCAGTATTCTACTGATCTGTTTTTGCACTTCACTTCCACAATCGGCCTTTTAATTTTAAATGGTTAGGTTGTTATCTTCATTAGTAAAACAAACAGCCAGACTCTTTCACAACATAGACCAAAAAAATAAAAATAAAAATAAACTAACTGTTCTTCACTTTGATATGCAGATTTTGTAAATGCTTCTCCTATGTTGTAAAAGTATCATTTTGCATTTGATTCTGTCCCATTCACTCTTAAAACAGAGATAAGCTTCTTATTAAATCAAATAGAAATTAACTGTCATATATCTAATTTTCCTTTCATTACAATGCTTTAAAACCTTAACTTTAAAGAGCCTTGTCACCCAACACGCCTTGTCCCACAATTAGTATCCGTCTTATGTGGCTGTTGGATTGACACATAATAGCTAATAAACCAATGAGGTGCAATTAAAAATATTGAGGGCACCTTTATTAAAATATTGCTTCATCTGTATAGGGGGGAAAAAAGTAGACAAAACGTGTGTAGCCGGATTTGATATTGTGACAAACTCATTTTTTTAGGTGGGTTCATAGGGTGCCAAATGGCTTTTTCTTCTGAATGTCATGATATTAACTGTTCCTTGCCACTGTCTGTTAAACACCTCCAAAATAATAAAATGAGTCTGCTTTCTACCTACCTGTTGCTTGCCTGCATTTTTACTTTCTTCACTGCTCCTACCCTGTCACTGTCTTACCAACTAACTGGAATTCTTCCTGATCTAAAACTGTTCAGCCTGTTTTAGCACTAAGACACGTCACAATATGATTGCACTGCAGGATTCCAGCTGAGTGATGCAAGCCTTACTCATGCAACAGTGTCATAAACACTGCATGATTTTTAGATAAACAAGTTAAAAAAAAAAAAGTGAATAATGCGGCTCATGTGGATTTCACCTTTTTTGCGGCTACTTTTATGACTCGCTGTCCCGAAAAGTAATTTCACAACCAGGACAGTGGTGCAGATTCTCTGGATTTTGATGGCTCTTAAATTTAAATAATAGATGGCAGAGTACCACTAGAATTTTTTTTTTGGCTGTTTGAGTTTGCCATTACTATACTATAATACTATAAAAAAAAAAACACACATACAAAACATACATGTAAGTTTGAATATATTTGAATACTTCATTATATTTAATTTGAATATTCAAATCTTATTTTTGGATAATCTGGCAGCCCTGCATAACATGCCTGAAACACTATGGTTCTGGACTAGACACTTTACAAAGAAGACATCTCTACGTACCTGGGATCATGAGAGGGACCATGTTGAGACACAGCCAAGAATTCACAGGAGTGGCCACTCTTCTGCCCATACTCCATTAGCATACTAATTGGATTTTTCCCAACAGGTACATACTTTGAAGTAGGGGATTGGACTGGGTCTTCAGCAGGTGACTGGGAACACAAAGGGAAAAAAAAGTATAAAACCTAAGAAAATAAAGTTGTTAAAATAAACAAAAGCAAAATATTTGCATTACTATGGACAATTTCTATTTGGTCAGTCAGAACACATTTTTAACTCTTCATTACAATCTTATACCATCTTACCATGAGAAAACACTCTAAGAAAATGGTCATTAATTGTATGTATTGCGACAATTAATGAAATAAACATAGCAAACAAGTTCAGGGCTTATTCATAGAGCCTAAGCTCTGAAACCCACTGCCCCACTTACAACAGATTTGATATCTGCAACCTAGATTACTTTTTTTTGTCTAATTCCTATGCAGTTCCTAAAAATTGAGTGCACTTGCTTGGCTCTTTTCAGCACTGAGTGATGTGCAAAATAAAGAAGTTCAGACCCATTCACATCTAAAGAACAATGAGTTTATAAAGAATGACATGATCATAATAGATTACTCAATTTATTTTACCATGTCCATATACTATATTCTCTGACATTTCTGTTCAGTTGCTGAAAAATAATTACTGTTTAAATAAACATTAAAAAATTAAAATTCAAACATTGCTATATCAGCACCATATGAATTAATGTTTACCAAAATTCTTCAGGGTATTTTCATTTACAAAATAAAGGTGCTTTTAGACAAAAAAAAAAGTTTCAAACCAGGTTTGTCAGAAAATCACTTTGTCAGATCTGTGACATTTGCTGTTGTTAAGATCTAGGATATGCTTTAATTATTTTATGGAGGAAACATTTGCTTATTAGTAACACTTACTAAAGAGTACAGGGTCTAACAATGGGTCCAAGGATTCCATCCCAATACCTAATGGCAGCCAAGATGCCGTTGTCTAGCCTATAGAGGTCTGTGCGTCCCTCCATGGATATACCTCCCCAGACCATCATTGACCCACCATCAAACCAGTCATGCTGAACAATGTTAGAGGCAGCATAACATTCTCCACGGCTTCTCCAGACCCTTTCATGTCTGTCACATCTGCTCAGGGTGAACCTGCTCTCATCTGTGAAAAGCACAGGACACCAGTGGTGGACCTGCCAATTCTGGTATTCTATGGCAAATGCCAATCAAGCACAGAGCCCACTAGAGGACGTCAGGCCCTCAGGCCACCCTCATGAAGTCTGTTTCTGATTGTTTGGTCAGAGACATTCACACCAGTGGCCTGCTGCAGGTCATTTTGTAGGGCTCTGGTAGTGCTCATTCTGTTTCTCCTTGACCAAAGGAGCAGATACCAGTCCTGCTGAAGGGTTAAGGACCTTCTAAGGCCCCGTCCAGCTCTCCTAGAGTAACTTCCTGTCTCCTGGAATCTTCTCCATGCCCTTGAGACTGTGCTGGGAGACATAGCAAACCTTCTGGCAATGGCATGTATGTATGTGCTATCCTGGAGAAGTTGGACAACCTGTGCAACCTCTGTAGGGTCCAGTACTACAGTAGACCCCCACGAAGACACAGTTCAGAGTTCGCTGCCTCAGTAGCTTGAGGATTTTCCCTTAAATTCTAACTAATAATTGTTAATGGAAACCGCAAATATCCTCCGCAATTTTTTATGGCTTTTTTTGTGACAGTACTGCACTGTAGAGGGAACAGGAAGTAACCGCAGAGAAAAACGCAGCTTGGGATGGTGAAAGTAGCCAATCCAAGAGCGTGCTCTACTAGAATTTGAAACTGTAACTCCTAACGGTCAAAGAATGTCAGCGCGGCTTTTAAAAAGGGGGCCAGTGACTAAAAGAAAAAAAAAAGTTTTTGTAATTTGTGTTTCAAGTTCCTGTCTCTCTGCCTGCTTTCTGTTGGGTTACCTGTACTTATTCATTTTGTCCTGGATCGTTTCATGGTTGGGGTTTGGATTGTCTGCCATCTGCCTGTGCACATGAGGACTGTAAGTGGATTCATTGCTATCCTGCGAAGAAAGGAGCGCTCCTGAACCCGTTCACCCGTCTTCACCATTTCAGGAACTACCGGTAAGACTATCGTTACATTCCCATTCAACTTGCGGATCTCTGGACAATCTATCTTCATCATTACAATTCATCATTTTTCATGGACTTTACTGTGTGTGTTTTGTTGGTGCTTTGTTGTATTTAATGTATAATCACCATAAGGGGAACGGGGTGGTATCGTTGTTTTCATTGCATTCTTTATTTGCCGTTTGATTATCGGTTTGCTTTGTGTAGCAAAAATGTATTTGGCGTCCAGGGATGCATTAACCCCCAAGTATGTGGCAGTTTAAGGGTTAAAGCCACAAGATGCCGTCACAACGCCCTGCACCTTCTAAGGCTTCTGGCAATAAAAACGCGCTTGCATGAATTACAGTACATATAGCGGTATTTTACATTCTAGCACTGCAGGTGATATATCAGTACAGTACTGTACAGTACCTACAGGTTTACCTTTACATTCTTTTTTTTTGGTAATGTATTAAGCTGTAGTTGAAATGAAATTAAAGTGTTTTGGGGGCTTATTTAGGGTTTAAACTATAAAAATAGGCATTTTTTTAAACCACATCCATATTTCGTGTTTTTTTTTTGTTTTTTTTTCAATTCGCGGGTGCTCTAGGAACATAACCCCCGCGAATTTCGAAGGTATACTGTACTACCAATAGTGATACGGACTGTAGCCAAACTAGTGAAAAAATAGTCAGAAAAGATGAGGAGGGAAAAATGTCCGCAGCCTCCACCTGTTAAACTATTCCTGTTTTGGGGGTTGTCTCATTGTTGCCCCTCTAGTGCACCTGTTGTTAATTTCATTAACACCAAAGCAGCTGAAACTGATTAACAACCCCCTCTGCTACTTAACTGACCAGATCAATATCCCAGATGTTTCACTGACTTGATGCTGTACTCTAATTAAAAAGTGTTCCTTTAATTTTTTGAGCAGTATATTTGTTTACAACACAAGTGAAATTAATTCAAATTTTGTGAACAGCACAAATTCAGTATTTGCAGATTCATTTTCAATAATGAAGTATGCAGTTTAGGCAACTTTGCTTCTATGCACTTCTATTAATGCAATACACATCATTAAAGAGATTTGCCTCATGCCTCAGTGCCTGAACGTATCAAAGGTGAGCCATGTTGATGCTTTGAAACTAAATAAAAGTTTATTTTGGAATCGGCATACAGAATAGATCATTTTGGTACTACAGTCACATACACAAAGATGGTCACTTGGTTTGAAACTTGTGTCAATTTTTACTTCCTACATCTATAGTTGGCACTATCTGTGTCTAGTTTGTTTGATATTCAAATTTTCCTCCCACATTACAAAGACAGGTAGGTTAGATTAATTGAAAACTGGCCCCAAATTAGTTAAGTGTGGATTTGTGCAGCAGTAATGCCTATCCAAGGCTGGTTCCACTTCACACCTAGCACATCTGGAATAGGGAAATATTTCCTGTGACACTGAAGTGGATAAGCCGGTTAGAAAATGGATCAGCTGTAGCCATGTCTGTTACATTTAGAGGGTGAATATGAAAGCCTTGTTTCTTTAATCTGGGCTATGTATTGGGTCGAGTTAAAAGGTGATTAATTTTGCAATTATTTTTAATTCCTTCATTCAAATGCATCCGGCTAGGATGTTGGACGTCTCTGGATCCTCAGTTCTTGTGAATGATCCTTCTATTAGCTGTGAACCACCCAATCTCACTGAGATTGCACAAGTAGTGAACCATTTGAGGGTAGGAAAGGCTGTACAGACCTGTTGTATAGGGTTGAAATTCTCTAGGCTGGTGATAAAGCTGTCCTCCTGGTGTTACAAGCAATCTTTCCTTCAAACTGGGAGATGGGCATCAACTCAACTGACAGGAAAACAACACTTGTTGTACTTATCTGGAAAGGGTACCTGGATTGTGACTGCTACAGGTGGATAACACTGCTTTTGGTGCTGGATAAGATCCTTGCCAGTGTCATCTTCAACAGGATCCGTGATCACTAGCTCACCTGCCAGTAACCAGACCACTCTGGTTTTACACCTAAAAAGTCAACCATTGACCGCATCCTGGCACTGAGGATTCTTATTTTGATCACAAACGCAAATAATGGCAAAGTGTCTTTGCAGCCTTTGGGTTCGACTCAGTTGATCAAGCTGCCCTGTTGGACATCCTGAGGTTTCACGGGATCCCCACAAAGTTGCTGGATATTATGGACTGTCTGTACAATGGTACTGAGAGTTCTGTGCAGAGTGGAGGCAGAACTTCTGCGATTTTTCCCCAGTTGATTCTGGGGTTCATCAGGGGCGTGTTATTGCTCCAACTCTGTTCATTGCTTGCATGGACTGGTGTTGGGCAGGATTGTGGGGTCCAGCAGCTGTAGGGCATCTGTTGGTGAAGAAACATTCACTTATCTTGACTTTGCCAACGATGCTGTGATCTTCACAAAGTCAATGGAGGCTCTGATCAGGACTCTCGAGAGACTGAGCGAGGAGTCTCAGTGACTGGGATTGTGAGTGTTCTGGATAAAAACCAAGATCCAGGCCTTTAATAACCTCTTGAGCGTCACTACGGCCATGTGGCACGATTCCCCAAGGTTGATCCGGCTTGCAGGATCCTCTATGTTGAGGACCTGAGCAGCTGGACCAGCCCAAGGGGATGCACGCGTAACACTTGGCTGCTGCAGATACATGGTCAGTTCCGGAGGGTGCAATTGAACCATATTTCTGCTTGGGGGGTTGCCAACCGGGATCCCGACACATTTCATCATGTTGTGGGTGCGGCAACAAACTGCACCAGTCCACGCTCCCCAATCTGACCTGACCTGACCTTCAAATGCAAAACATTAATAATAATAATTCATTTTATTTATAAGGCACTTTACATTTGTAGTAAACCACAAAGTGCTACATAAAAAAAAAATTTAAACAAAGGCACAACAAGATAAAAACCAAAGATAAAACAATAATTAGAAGCAATTTTGTTAATATGCTTTCCTAAATTGAAAAGTCTAACTGTTTTTTAAAACAGCCCACAATCTGCTGTGTTCTCAGATTCTCTGCTAGGGCATTCCAGAGCCGTGGAGCAGCAACTGCAAAGGCTCAGTCACGCATTGTACGAAGTTTGGTCATAAGGGGGCAAAGGCGATAGGTATTTGGAAGACGAAGGTTTCTTGTAGTGGATTGTAATACAAGAAGTTCCTTAAGGTATTGTGGAGCATTTCCATGGATACACTGGTGAGTGAGCAAACAAAGTTTGTATTCAATATGGAGGTGAATAGGGAGCCAATAAAGTGACCGAAGGATTGGTGAAATATGTTCATATTTCCGCACCCTCATTAGGATCCTTGCAGCACTGTTTTGTATTTGTTGGAGCTTTTGAAGGCTTTTGCTGGAGATCCCGATGAGGAGTACATTACAATAGTCGAGCCTGAAGCAGACAAAGGCATGAACCAGCTTTTCAGCATCACAAAGGGAAAGGCAGGAACGGAGTTTGGCTATGTTTCGAAGATGAAGGAATGCAATTTTAATGAGGTGATGGACATGTGTATCAAATGACAAATGGGAGTCTAATTTGACACCCAAATTAGTAAAAGAAGGGGAGAAAGTAATGGTATGGCCAGAAAAGGAAATACAATTTACAGAGGAACGAAGTTGATGGGGGGTACCAATTAAAAGACCTTCAGTTTTGGTGCTGTTCAGCTTAAGAAAGTTCTTGACATCCAAGCCTCAATCTCATCCAAGCATTACAACTTAAAACAATTACAAGTCACAACCAATTAGTCATATCATCATGCTCTTAAAGAATGCACAAACCACATACATTTACTTGTGATGCATAAAATTAGTAATAACGGATAGTCTTTACCATTCATGATATTTTGAATGATGTAGAGGATATTGCAACAACAAAATGGCAGCTGGCTTCTTCTCTCACTAAAAACTATTTGAAAATTACTGTCATGTGAGTGATTTTATTTTAATGGAATTAAAATAGTGAGTTTAGGAGTCTTTTCAATGTTAGGAACATTTTTTCAAGCTGCTTTTGGGAATGCACAACTTCTCACTAGTCAAGTACAGGTACAGTTTCTGTACTGCATCCTCATTCTCATTACCACCCTAAACAGCAAACAGTATTTTAGAGGAATGCAAGATTTATGTAATGAGCAAAGAAAGAAAGAAATAATTCAAATTATTTTAATTCCCTAAGCTCCCCCTGCATAAGCTGTAAAGAATTAAGTAAGGTTTTGTGAGAATGCAGGTTTCTTCTACAGTCAATAAGCAAACAGCCAGAAGTAGCTAACAGAAATTTTAGTCATTTGAACATTGTGAAAGCACACACACTGCCAAACACATGAAAGGCTAATACATCGTACATGTTGTGTAACTAGCTAGCAGGAATGAAGGCCCTGAAGTATGTTAAAAGCCTTGCTTTTTTTCATAAAACTATCGGTCGATATAAACATGGCCAAAAGGTCTTTAAAATGTATAATTTTATTTTTATTTTTTATTATTTTGCTTGTACTTTTCACTAGTTTTATTCACCAATGTTCACATCTGATAATACCTTATTTTGTATTGTAAATTACACCACAGTAAACCTTTTGGGTTCTTCTGGTTTCAAAAAACTATGCCAATTTACAATTAAGCACCATTAAATTAATGTAATAATCATTAACAATTATAAGAATCAAATGAGATTTAAAAATATTATGATAACATTTTTATCCTTTATATATCCCAGTGCTAGTTTAAATCCACCATTTTATGCTTAAAGTTTAAGCATGTTCAGGATAGTAACAAAAAAGGCAATCTGAATAAGCCATTAAATACCCTCGTTAAGGCATCAATTCTTCTTCTGCTTCTTTCGGCTGCTCCAGTTAGGGGTTACCACAGCTGATCATCTGGTCCGCATATTGATTTGGCAAAATTTTACACTGGATGCCCTTCCTGATGTAACCCTCCCCATGTATCCGGGCTTGGGACCGGCACGAAAAAATTTAAATCAGAAAATATAAAACCTAAAGTTCTGTTGTAGGTACTTACTATATCGGCTCCTGTGACATGCTCCATACTGTCTGAATCTGAGAAATCACATGACTCACTGCTGACCTCTGCCTCCTTAAGAAGCAGTTTCATAGCACTTGCTGCTGCATCCTTCTTTGCAGTCTTCTTGCTGTTTGCTTCTGCTACCGGAAATCTCCGATTACCCAGCAGTACCTGCATCTGAAATCTGAATGATGCAACACAGTGAGAAACTAAAGCTATGCCAAACTTAGAAAAATTCAAACATATTATTAGTGTATGTTACAATAGAATTTACCTGGGATCATGGGAAGGCCCAGTCTGGTTCAGCAGCACAAAATCACAATTTTGACCCATATATTGTGCATATTCAATAAGTCCACTAACTGGGTTTTTACAGCGCACCTCTAGAAGTTTCTGCAGAGGCCCACCTCCTTGTACCATGCTACGTGGGAATCCTGGATCTGCAGTAATAGCATTCAGGTATGGCGGAATATCATCAGAAGCCCACTGACCATCCTCCATGCTGTTGCAAACAGCTGTTTGAGGTGTTGCCAAGGTTGAGCTTGCACTCGTGTTAAACTCCAGAGCTGGTATTCCAGAAGATTCCGCTACAAGCTGCCCATTTCCCACATCTGTTGAACTGTCAATAGCGGACTGGCAATCAAGTACGTCAGAGGACTCAAAATGAACTTGTCCTGTGGCCACTGCAGAAATTTGTTGCCCATGCACATCAGCAGCTTTTTTATGCCGGTTCATACGTTCCCTCTTCTTGTTAGTAAGATCCCATGTATTGCTCTTGGCCTGATCCCTATTTAAGTCACCCTGATTTTCCAGCTCAATGAGAGTGGAGTTTACTTGCTTTGCTGTTTTAAACCCTAGGTTCTTTGATATGCTGAGAGCAGTAGATTTACCTGCATTAAACAGGTACTCACATATTTTTTCTTTAATGTCATACATGTTGAGAATTTCTGTCTGTGTCTCTTCACTACTACTGCTGCTGTTTTCAGACTCTTCCTCCCAAGTTTCCTCCTCTTCTTCTTCTTCTTCTTCGTTACTTTTGTCCTCTTCAAAACTCTGTGAGGAGACCACTGAAGATACTTCAATTTGAGTGCTAACAGCACAGCAATGAGTATCCAATGTTATGTTTTCACTTGACTGTACAGCTGCAGGCTCTACCCTACCTTCTACTTTTAAAGGGGCTAAACTCCAAAGTGGAGGTTTATCTCCTTCACTCTGGACACGACCTTGACTCCTAAGAGAGTAGAGGAATCTATTGACAACTTTCTTTTCAATTTTTAATTGCCTGGCAATTGTGAAGGCCGAAATGTTTTCACCTGGTGCTAGAGTTTCCAATATACCCAAAATATCTTGATTGTTGTCTCCCTCTTTAATAGTCAGTTGATGAAAATGATTAGTTAGGGAATTAACTGATAACTGCTGCCTCCTCTTGTTGAAGGGTCTGTTTCTATGAGTCTTACTGTGGTAATTATTTGAAAAGTGGTTTCTAGAATGATAGGCCTGTTGATAGAACCATGAGCTACAATTAGTGCTGTCTTGAATGAAGGTAGGGTGTCTCTCTGTTGGCAACTGAACAGGTTGCTCTTGCTGAAGGAAAGGTATTGATGCATCTGGCGGCAATGGCTGCCTCCTGTACTGTGGAGCCTCACTGTTCTGCCCTGTTAAAAACTGGACCTGCTGTCTGTGAAAATCAGTGTTAGGCAAAATATCTGGAGTAGAACTAAATGGAACAAATCGAGTTGTAGAAAGGTTGCTTTGACGATTCAAGTATCCTCGACTATGATTGCCGTGAAAATGGCTACGATTCCTATTGTTAGAAGAGGGGCACGATGCTCTTGCACGGCCACCACCTCTGTTCATAGCGTGTGGAGGATTTCAGAATGTGTGCCGACGTGCGTCTGCACTGGATATAAAGAGACTTCCACAATTCTTTCTTGATACTGCAATCTCTCCTTCGCAGAATCCTACAAAAGAAATAAATTAAGTATAATTTAAGCAATCTACAAACACACAAATAAAAAGGCACACTAATCCCCTTAGCCACACTGAATTTCTACAGAAGCTAAACAGATTATTTGTTTTTTTTGGTACTTTCCTGGTATCAAAGGCCTTGTGTTTCCAATAAGCAGCATGCCAGGGTTTGGCTCGGACAGCAGTTCAATTGTCTAAGACTATAAGATTCCTGCTGGAAAAGTAATTTTGGCAGTACACTAAATTTTGTTTTACTCGTAAATGCCTTTTTGCTAAAGTTTTACAAAAATTCTCCATACTATTATTCGCACTGCTTTTTCGTTAACAGGTGTACTAATACATATTCTAAAGCTTTCTTCACACCCTAAAAGTATCATTTTGTTCCTGATCTTCTTCCATTTCACTCTTAAACAAAATATCCCCGACTGGTTGTTGTAAGACCAATAAGTATTTATTGAAGCAAAAATTCCATTCTCCAAATCCATTCTCATTAAAAATAATGGGAACTGCAATATTTCTGATTTTCTTTATTATAATGGCTTTAAAATTGCAAATTTAAATAGTTTTTCAATGGTATGGAAGCATAGTTAGCAACCTCAACCAACACATGTCTTTGGAAGACTGCTGACTTCACACAAAACTCCTAAAACAAAGGTGAAATGAAACATTAAGGTTACATGTGTTATATTTTTTTTCTCAATCTGTTATGATTTGAAAAGAATCCTGTTTAGGTTAATCCTGTGGTATTATTCTTTGAAGAATGGCACCCCACTCTGCAAACTTATCGAACTGGGCTGCTCCACAAGCTTTTTTTTTTTTTTTTTTTTTTAAATTATAACCTACAATTCTTGAGATATGTTTTAAAATTTTGCTGTGTATTAGATTTTTACTAAGCAGAGGGAATTTTAAGTTGTTGTTATATACAAAATTAAAAAATGTATTAAGGAGTAAATACTTAAAGACCATTACAATGCAACATTAAGTACTTTCAGAAGCTCCTTTTTTGTAATGGGAACAGACTCACACCAATGGAAAGGCACAAAAAGAGCAGGGGGCTAGAGAAGAGGGTGGGGTGTGGGGATTAAAGAAAGAGTATGCTTAATGTGTTTAAGTAATCATGACCAATTTTGTATGGGTTTCAAATATGCATTAAAGACATGCGAAGTGTACCGGTTCCACTTTCCCTTTGATCATGTCACTTTCTATGCACAAAAAAAATCCTTTTTTTTGGAGGAGTGTCCATGCAAACTGCCAAGAGGAAAAAAGCAAAAATAATAATAATGAAGCATACAAAGGAACATTAAATACAAATGCACATGTAGTAGCACTAAGAACTTTTAAACTATGTTTGAATATATTTGAATGTTTACCTATTTTTAATAGGAGTATTCGAGCCCTAACTTTGGTATAATCTGAAATCTCTACTTCACATTAGCATATACCCAGCCACAGGGGATGCACAGACCAGTGTGTTTCTTCGTGCCATTCCCAAGCCTGGATAAATGGGCAGGGTTATGTCAGGAAGGGCATCCGGTTTAAAATTTTGCCAGATCACAATGCGGACTACAATGCAGATTTCCATACCGGATTGGTCGGGTCCCAGGTTAACAACGACTGCCACCAGGGTGCTGGCGGAAACTGGGCTGCTGTTGGCTGAAGTAGGAGAAGAAGTGGGGGGAGACGTGTCCAGAGGAAAGAGAAGAGGAGGAAGGTAAAGAGAGTGGAACTGAGGGTAGGAACGTTGAATGTTGGCAGTATAACTGGTAAGGGAAGAAAGTTAGCCGATATGATGGAGAGAAGGAAAGTTGATATATTGTGCATACAAAAGACTAAATGGAAGGTGAGTAAGGCCAGGTGGATTGAAGGTGAATTCAAATTGTTCTATCATGGTGTGGATGGGAGGAGAAATGGACTAGGGGTTATTCTGAAGGAACAGTATGTCAAGAGTGTTTTGGAAGTGAAAAAGAGTGTCAGACAGAGTAATGATTATGAAGCTGGAAATTGGAGGTGTGATGATGAATGTTGTTAGTACATATGCCCCGCATGTTGGATGTGCGATGGATGAGAGAAGATTTCTGGAATGAGTTGGATGAAGTGATGGACAGTGTACCCAAGGGACAGAAAGTAATGATTGGAGCGGATTCAATGGACATATTGGTGAAGGGAACAGAGGAGATGAGGAGGTGATGGGTAGGTATGGTGTCAAGGAGAGGAATGAAAGTCAGATAATAGTGGATTTTGCAAAAAGGATGGGCATGGCTGTAGTGAATACATTTTTTTAAAAAGAGGGAGGAACATAGGGTGATGTACAAGGGTGGAGGAAGATGCACACAGGTAGATTATATCCTATGCTGAAGAGTTAATCTGAAGGAGATTAAAGCCTATAAAGTGGTAGCAGGGAAAAGTGTAGTTAGACAGCAAAGGATCTGTAGGATGATGTTGGCGATTAAGAAGAGGAGGAGAGTGAAGGCAGAGCCAAGGATCAAATGGTGGAAGTTGAAAAAGGAAAACGTCAAGGTTGAGATTAGGGAGGAGGTAAGATAGGCACTGGGTGGCAATGAAGAGTTACCAGACCGCTGGGCAACTACAGCAGAAGTAGCAAGGGTGACAGCAATTAGGGTGCTTAGCATGATAACTGGACAGAGGAAGGAGGAAAAGGAAACCTGGTGGTGGAATGAGGAAATACAGGAAAGTATACAGAGGAAGAGGATGGCAAAGAACAAGTAGGATAGTCAGAGAGATACAGAAAGTAGACAAGAGTACAAGAAGATAATGCACAAGGTGAAGAAAGAGATGGCGAAGGCTAAAGAAAAGGTGTATGTTGAGTAGTATGAGAGGTTGGACACAAAGGAGGGAGAAAAGGACCTGTACCGATTGGCTAGACAGAGGGACCGAGCTGGGAAAGATGTGCAGCAGGTTAGGGTGATAAAGGATAAAGATGGAAACATACTGACAAGAAAGGAGGGTATGTTGAGTAGATGGAAAGAGTATTTTCAGAGGCTGATGAATTAAGAGAATGAGAGAGAGAGAGAGAGAGAGAGAGAGAGAGAGAGAGAGAGAGAGAGAGAGAGAGAGAGAGAGAGAGAAGGTTGTGTGATGTGGTGATAGTGAATCAGGAAGTGCAACAGATTAGCAAGCTATGAAGAGGATGAAGAATGCAAAGGCTGTTGGTCTAGATAACATTCATGTGGGAGTATGGAGGTGTTTAGGAGAGATGGCAGTGGAGTTTTTAACCAGATTGTTTAATGGAATCTTGGAAAGCAAGAGGATGCCTGAGGATTGGAGTAAGTGTACTAGTACCGATTTTTAAGAAGGGGGATGTGCAGAGCTGTAGTAACTACAGGGGGATAAAATTGATGAGCCACAGCATGAAGTTATGGAAAAGAGTAGTGGAAGCTAGGTTAAGAAGTGAGGTGATGATTAGTGAGCAGCAGTATGTTTTCATGCCAAGAAACAGCACAATAGATGCAATGTTTGCTCTGAGGGTGTTGATGAAGAACTATAGAGAAGGCCAGAAGGAGTTGCATTGTGTCTTTGTGGACCTGGAGAAAACAATTGACAGGGTGCCTCGAGAGGAGTTGTGGTATTGTATGAGGAAGTTGGGAGTGGCAGAGAAGTATGTAAGAGCTGTACAGGATATGAACGAGGGAAATGTGAGAGTGGTGAAGTTTGCGGTAGGAGTGACAGATGCATTTAAGTTGGAGGTGGGATTACATCAGGGATCAGCTCTGACCCCTTTCTTATTTGCAATGGTGATGGACAGGTTGACAGATGAGATTAGACAGGAGTCCCCGTGGACTATGATGTTTGCTGATGACATTGTGATCTGTAGCGATAGTAGGGAGCAGGTTGAGGAGACCCTGGAGAGGTTGAGATATGTTCTAGAGAGGAGAGGAATGAAGGTCAGTAGGAACAAGACAGAATACATGTGTGTGAACGAGAGGATGGTCAGTGGAATGGTGACGATGCAGGGAGAAAAGCTGGTGAAGGTGGATGAGTTTAAATACTTGGGATCAACAGTACAGAGTAACTGGGATTATGGAAGAGAGGTGAAAAAGAGAGTGCAGGCAGGGTGGAATGGGTGTAAAAGAGTGTCAAGATGAAATTTGTGACAGACAGTTATCAGCAAGAGTGAAAGGGAAGATCTATAGGATGTTAGTGAAACCAGCTTTGTTATATGGGTTAGAGATGATGGCATTGACCAGAAAGCAGGAGACAGAGCTGGAAGGGGCAGAGTTAAAGATGCTAAGATTTGCATTGGAAATTAATACATTAGAGGGTCAGCTCAGGCTGAATGTTGGGAGACAAAGTCAGAGAGGTGAAATTGCACTGGTTTGGACATGTGCAGAGGAGAGATGCTGGGTAAATTGGGAAAAGCATGTTAAAGATATAGCTGTCAGGCAAGAGGTAAAGAGGAACGCCTAAGTGAAGGTTTATGGATGTGGTGAGAGAGGACATGCAGGTGATGGGTGTGACACAGCAAGATGTAGAGGACTGGAAGATATGGAGCAAGATGGTCAACTGTGGCAATCCCTAACGCGTGCAGCCGAAAGAAGAAAACAACTTCACATTAGAATAAAATTTCTGTCAAATTGTAGTGTACTCAGTGCAGTACCAAATGAACCCTGGAGCTGTTTGCATGAGATATGAATGTAATTTGACACAAGACCAATCTATTTTCAGGAAATATAACGCATTATGGGTGAAATTGTGCATGCTGTGGTAATCACACTAAGCATCCGCTGCTGGTAATAGGGAATCTCATTCACAACAAAACAAGTTAAGGATTAATATGGAGCATCCATATTACTAAACGAGAATGGTAAACCGGATATGGACGCAGGGACCTGCCCGTGGACGCAAAAGACATAGCGCGCAAGGGCCACACAAAGCCCCCCCCCCCCCCCCCCCAGAGTGAAACGGGAGAGACTACGCACGTGCGCAGGCACCACACAAAGCCCCCCCCCCCCCCCCCCCCCCGCACCAGAGCAAAACGGGAGAGACTACGAACCGTCAGAGTAGGAAACAAAGTAAAACGTCATAAAGAGGTTAAAGAACAGGGACAAACACATGGAGAGCAGGTTACAGAACAAAGCCCCCCTCCCCAGAGTAAAACGAGAGAGACTACGAACCGTCAGACATGCCGCAAGCAGGATAAAGCGAAGTCAGAAATAAAACACAGAGTAGGAAACAAAGTAAAACTTTATAAAGGGATTAAAGAACGGGGACGAACACATGGAGAGCGGGTTACAGATGATGAAAACTGGAATGCAACAGCTTCAAAAAAACCTAGGCACGAAACACATGCACACCGAGATACAGAATATAAAGGCAGAAACAACGACAGTTAAACGTCCAAACCACACAGCGGAGGCAGACCCGGAAGGTACAGGCGCCTACATCGTGCGTCGGAAGGCGCGGTAAAGTACAAACGGCAAAGGCGCCTACACAGCATTGTAAAAACCAACATAATACGGAAGGCGCAAGCGTCAACGCCATATTGTTAGTGGCACTAATGCGTGGTGAAGGCACAGGAGGAGACATAGTAAAACAAGAGGAGTCAACGCCCCGCCCCTGAGTGAAACGGGACACACTACGGAGTCCACAAAGGTTCATACATCAAACCCGAGATGGTACGGACACACGTCTCAAACCGCGGAAGCAAAACTGTCTCCGCTCCAAAACCGAACAGCTCAACAACTAACACAGCTTCGACACCGAGCCCGCGTGGACAGATCTAATGAACGTGGACGCCTACAACGCGCGTCTCAAACTGCGTAGGCAAAGCAGGCACGGATTCAACACGACACGGCTCGAGTGACTGAGATACAAACACGCGCCTGCCTGGATATAATTAATGAACGCAGGCGCCTACAACGTGCGTCTGAAATGCCGCAGACCAGGCAGGCACTGCTCCAAAAAGAAAGAGCTCGACTAAACGAGATACGAAGTGAAACGGGAAACACTACAGAGTCCGCAGTGCTCCACAATGCACCGCATAATAGTTCGGAAAGAGCTTCGTAGTAACAGTGGGGAGACCCAGAGTGACACGGGCGAACGCTCCATATTAAACATACATCATCCTCACACGTCCAAACTATACAGCGTAGCTGAATCACATTACAGTGATGCATTATTAACAGTACGATAAACATCACAGTATCGCAAACAAATGAAAATTATTACTCGAAAAAGGGAAAATATATTCACCACAGACCAGGTGTCATTGAAACAAAAGCAGAATAAAGCGAGATCAGAAATGAAAGACAGAGTAGAAAGCAAAGTAAAATGTCATAAACAGGTTAAACGAGGGGGCCAAATACATGGACAGCAGGTTACAGATAATGAAGACCGGAATTCAAAAGCTTCAAAAACAAAAGCTCGACTGACCGAGATACAAACTGAAACGGGAAACACTACGGGGTCCGCAGTAGTCCACAATGCACCGCATAATAGTACGGACGGAGCTCCGTATTAACAGTGGGGGGCCCCAGAGTGACACGGGCGAACACTCCGTATTAAACGTGCGTCATCCTCACACATGGCTGCCCAGCGAGCACGGGTTCAAAACGCCGGGGGTAGGCGAGCGAAGCGAGCAGGGGGCGGAGCCTCCTTGTTAAAAACAATACAAAATGTACAAATAAAAATGCACATACAGTAGGAATAAATGTCGCACAATTTGCAAGTCGCATGATTGCCGGTCAATCAATGCAAGTCAAGCACCTGTTTCAGGCTGACCATTTCAATTAGACAACAGTTGTAAATTCACTTGTGATTGAGTTGATCAAAATACATACAGAAGTGGCAAGAAATGAACAGCAGTGCCTTTGAGATCGACGAACAAACCCCTAATCTTGAACTATAAAAAATGTGCACGAAGGTGAGGTGGAGCATCCTCTCAATGCACACACTAACTTTAACATATGCAATAAACGTTATTCAAACTACCCAAAATGAACATTGTTAACAAATACATACAATAGTTAAGACAGTATAAAGTACCTGTGTTTTGAGATTATCTAAGTTAAGGTTATGTTCTTATAGTAGATACTGGAAAGTAGATGTGTATCCTCATAAATTTAAATGAAAATTAACTGCAACATCTATTGTCATAAAACTGAAGTCCTTGGCTCTCTTTTGTAAACTTGCCTGTTTCAAATGTGTCCTTTCGTAGCGGAGTAGCACATAATTTTCAAGTAGCCTACCTCTTGTTCAATAATAGGAGTTTTGTTTACACAGCTGTGTTTCGTAAATGAATTAAATTATTACAGAAAATACAACAGTGTGCAAATACAACTGTTGTCAACCCTCCAGGATATTTTTTCCCTGGAAAATATGTTTCTGCTCATGAAAAAAGTTCACAACATGGCCACAGATTGTTTATTTATTGTTAAGTTCTCTCAAAAGTCTGCAGTATTAAACACAACCAAAACAACTAGAAATTGAAACAAAGTAATAAATCATCCCATGATTCAGAACAAAGCAAATGGACCAAGTATGAAAACGCACCAGCATTACATAAACTTTAGTACCGGAAGTATGAGAGAGTGTGAGAGCGATAACACCAAATTTAACACACCTGTTCCCCATTCACACCTGAGACCTTGTAACACTAACAAGTCACATGACACCGGGGAGGGAAAATGGCTAATTGGGCACAATTTGGACATTTTTCACTTAGGGGTCTACTCACTTTTGTTGCCAGCAGTTTAGACATTAACGGCTGTGTGTTGAGTTATTTTGAGGGGACAGCAAATTTACATTGTTATACAAGCTGTACACTGACTACTTTACATTGTATCAAAGTGTCATTATCTTCAGTGTTGTCCCATGAAAAGATATAATATTTACAAAAATGTGAGGGGTATATCCGGCTAGATATAGTCGGACTCACCTCGACGCACAGCTTGGACTCTGGAACCAATCTCCTTGAGAGGGGCTGGACTCTGTACCACTCTGGAGTTGCCCCCGGTGAGAGGCGCCGAGCAGGTGTGGGTATACTTATTGCCCCCCAACTTGGAGCCTGTACATTGGGGTTTACCCCGGTGGACGAGAGGGTGGCCTCCCTTCGAATTCGGGTGGGGGGACGGGTCCTAACTGTTGTTTGTGCGTATGCACCGAACAGCAGTTCGGAGTACCCACCCTTTTTGGAGTCCCTGGAGGGTGTGCTAGAGGGCATACCTTCTGGGGACTCCCTCGTTCTGCTGGGAGACTTCAATGCTCACGTGGGCAATGACAGTGAGACCTGGAAGGGCGTGATTGAGAGGAATGGCCCCCCCGATCTGAACCCGAGCGGTGTTTTGTTATTGGACTTCTGTGCTCGTCACGGATTGTCCATAACGAACACCATGTTCAAGCATAGGGGTGTTCATATGTGCACTTGGCACCAGGACACCCTAGGCCTCAGTTCGATGATCGACTTGGTGGTCGTGTCGTCGGACTTGCAGCCACATGTCTTGGACACTCGGGTGAAGAGAGGGGCGGAGCTGTCAACTGATCACCACCTGGTGGTGAGTTGGCTTCGATGGTGGGGGAGGATGCCGGTCAGGCGTGGTAGGCCCAAACGTGTTGTGAGGGTCTGCTGGGAACGTCTGGCAGAGCCCCCTGTCAGAAGTAGCTTCAACTCCCACCTCCGGCAGAACTTCGACCACATCCCGAGGGAGGTGGAGGACATTGAGTCTGAATGGGCCATGTTCCGTGCCTCTATTGTTGAGGCAGCTGACCGGAGCTGTGGCCGTAAGGTGGTCGGTGCCTGTCGTGGCGGCAATCCCCGAACCCGTTGGTGAACACCGGCGGTGAAGGATGCCGTCAAGCTGAAGAAGGAGTCCTACAGGACCCTTTTGTCCTGTGGGACCCTGGAGGCAGCTGATAGGTACCGGCAGGCCAAGCGGAATGCGGCTTTGGTGGTTGCTGAGGCAAAAACTCGGGCATGGGAGGAGTTTGGGGAGGCCATGGAGAATGACTTTCGGACGGCTTCGAGGAGATTCTGGTCCACCATCCGGCGTCTCAGGAAGGGGAAGCAGTGCAGTGTCAACACTGTATATGGTGGGGATGGTGCACTGCTGACCTCGACTCGGGACGTTGTGGGTCGGTGGGGGGGAGTACTTCGAAGACCTCCTCAATCCCATTAACATGCCTTCCAATGAGGAAGCAGAGCCTGGGGGACTCAGAGGTGGGCTCCCCCATCTCTGGGACTGAGGTCACCGAGGTGGTCAAAAAACTCCTTGGTGGCAGGGCCCCGGGGGTGGATGAGATACGCCCGGAGTTCCTCAAGGCTCTGGATGTTGTAGGACTGTCTTGGCTGACACGCCTCTGCAACATCGCATGGACATCAGGGACAGTGCCTCTGGATTGGCAGACCGGGGTGGTGGTCCCCCTCTTTAAGAAGGGGGATCGGAGGGTGTGTTCCAACTACAGAGGGATCACACTCCTCAGCCTCCCTGGAAAAGTCTATTCAGGGGTCCTGGAGAGGAGGGTCCGTCGGATAGTCGAGCCTCGGATTCAGGAGGAACAGTGTGGTTTTCGTCCTGGTCGCGGAACAGTGGACCAGCTCTATACCCTTAGCAGGGTCCTGGAGGGTGCATGGGAGTTTGCCCAACCAGTCTACATGTGTTTTGTGGACTTGGAAAAGGCATTCAACCGTGTCCCTCAGGGAATCCTGTGGGGGGTACTCCGAGAGTATGGGGTACCGGCCCCCCTGATAAGGGCTGTTTGGTCCCTGTACGATCGTTGCCAGAGCCTGGTCCGCATTGCCGGCAGTAAGTCGAACCCGTTTCCAGTGAGAGTTGGACTCCGCCAGGGCTGCCCTTTGTCACCGATTCTGTTCATAACTTTTATGGACAGAATTTCTAAGCGCAGCCAGGGCGTTGAGGGGGTCCGGTTTGGTGGGCTCAGGATTGGGTCACTGCTTTTTGCAGATGATGTTGTCCTGTTTGCTTCATCAGGCCGTGATCTTCAGCTCTCTCTGGATCGGTTCGCAGCCGAGTTGAAGCGGCTGGGATGAGAATCGGCACCTCCAAATCCGAGACCATGGTCCTCAGCCGGAAAAGGGTGGAGTGCCCTCTCAGGGTTGGTGGCGAGATCCTGCCCAAGTGGAGGAGTTCAAGTATCTCGGGGTCTTGTTCACGAGTGAGGGAAGAATGGAGCGCGAGATCGACAGGCGGATCGGTGCGGCATCCGCAGTAATGCGGGCTCTGCATCGGTCTGTCGTGGTGAAAAAGGGAGCTGAGCCGCAAGGCGAAGCTCTCAATTTACCAGTCGATCTATGTTCCTACCCTCACCTATGGTCATGAGCTATGGGTAGTGACCGAAAGAATGAGATCGCGAATACAAGCGGCTGAAATGAGTTTCCTCCGCAGGGTGTCTGGGCTTTCCCTTAAAGATAGGGTGAGAAGCTCAGTCATCCGGGAGGGGCTCAGAGTAGAGCCACTGCTCCTCCGCATCGAGAGGAGTCAGATGAGGTGGCTCGGGCATCTGATCAGGATGCCTCCTGGACGCCTCCCTGGTGAGATGTTCCGGGCACGTCCAACCGGGAGGAGGCCCCGGGGAAGACCCAGGACACGCTGGAGGGACTATGTCTCTCGACTGGCCTGGGAACGCCTTGGGATTCTTCCGGAAAAGCTAGAAGAAGTGGCCGGGGAGAGGGAAGTCTGGGCATCTCTGCTCAAGCTGCTGCCCCCGCGACCCGACCTCGGATAAGCGGGAGACAATGGATGGATGGATGGAAAAATGTGAGGGGTGTACTCACTCTTGTGAGATACTGTAAGTAATCAAAGACAGCAATGACAATGTCAAAATCAAGCTCAAGCTAGGACAGCCCAAATCATGATGACATGCATCTCCAATTTAGGAACACACTGAAGAAAGATGCATTTAAAAATGCTGTATTGTGGACCCAAAATTAAGACACACATCATATTCAGCAAGTTGTACATCGCCACAACCCTAAATACCACTACACTTTACTGAATACTAAAAACTGAAACTTGAGAATGAAATTGATGTATAAATGTTCCCATATCAGCACAAAACACTCACCTTTCAAGTTCCCTATAAATAATGTATCAAAATCCTGAACCACTGCCAAAATTACAGCTTCTAACTATGCAATTAAAACTGGTAGCACCTAAGAAACAGTATTTACTATACGTTAGTAAAAGTAAACTGACAAATGTATGCATCTTTTAACATACAGTATGATTATTATAGATTGTGGTAACAAAAAAAGAGGTTAAAATGTATAATAACCCATAAAAAGTATGTATTTTGCACCCACACTGGTTTACTATTACTTAACATCAAGACAGATTATCTCCTAATGCACCACACAGCTAAAAGGAGCCGGTACCCAGCTTATTGTTTTCAGGACTTTTCTGAGCAATACAGTACACTATTTGTGCTGCAGGTGGAAAATACTTTGAATAATACTAATAAAAAAAATAAATGGTGAAGCATACAATGCAAGCCACAAAGCAATTGGTAGCAAGCCAGAAACATTTACCATACTTTTTCTGTTCAGAAGAGCTTTGGTTGCTTTCTCGTTGTTTTTCTTTTCTTTTAATTGGGAAGCAGTCTGAAAATGTCAAATACAGTATAAGCAGACCAGTGAAACATGAATACAGTAATTTTGGTCACCTGAATAATTGTAAAGATGAGTAAAGACTCACTTCATAAGACAAACTCCCACTACGTAATACTTTCATTTTTAATCTATCACATATGATGATCCAATGCCTTGGACACCACTTTGACATTTCTTGTCAATGATTATTATGGTGGCATAATTATCATAGCTTCAATTAACAAAACTTATCAACAGTGGAATTTAGGGCGATCTTTAACCTGAAGGTTTTAGTAATAAGCAATTTCACAGAGTGGCACATTATTTCTTTTAATTTAACTTACTGCTGAATTTGTTGGTTTTTTGCACTACTAACTATATTCAATTAGTGATGACAAATTGCTGATACATATGCAATGGACTGAAAAAGAGCTGCTACTTCATTGTTAAATCCTCCTTTGTGTTTAGTACGATTTTGTATTGGATAAGCAGGCAAAGGAAATGGATGGATATACAGAATCAGACCTAAGTTTTTCCAGTTTTTCTTCAAATTTAATCAGTTGAAATGCAATGAATGCTTTATGTTTACATGTGATGTTTACCCTAAGTATTTAAACTGATTTGCGATGATAAAAGGCAAGGTGTCCAATCTAATATTGTGTGCTAGAGAGTTCACTGGAAAGAGCACACTTTATATTCAAATTAATTCTGAGTCCAGAAATCTTTTGAAATACTGCTAGTGCTGTTAGTACTGCAGGCACAATATTTTATGGATCTGATATATATAGTGCCATATTGTCTGCATATAGTGATATTTTCTGTTCAGGTCCTTCTCTGATAATCCCCCATTTCTCATAAGCATTTTGAAAATTAATTGTCAGTAGCTCAATGGTGATTGCAAATAGCAGTGGTAAAAGGGACATCCTTGTCCATTACCACATTCTAGTTTGAAGTAGTCTGAAATAATATTGTTAATACAAATTGAGCTTCTGGACTGGTATACAGTAGTCTGATCCAATGTAGTGAAAAGGTAGTCCCATTTAAGCATATCAAATGCTTTTTCTTCATCCAACGATGATAATATCGCCAGGGTGTTAGACTTTGTTGGTAAATACATTACATTAAACATACGTTGAAGATTGGAATCTAAGTGTCTGCCTTTAATAAATCCAGTTTGGTCTTGTGATATTACAGAAGGAAGCACTTTCTCAATCCTTCTACCTAGAACTTTGGTGACTATCTTAACATCATTATTCAGAAGTGAGATTGGTCTGTATGATGCACATTGTAAAAAGTCCTTATTTGTCATAGGAAAGACTGTAATCAATGCTTGGTGAAAAGTTTGAGGTAGAAATTTAGTAATTCTGAGAGTACCTGAGGTTTATCCAATTCCTCTGCACTGAGAGTATATACAGTAGTTGTGGTATCTGTAATGCATCCAAAAACGCATTAGGTTGTGTCTTGTCTTCTTTAAACTGAGTAGAATATAAGAACTTGTAGGAATCTCTAAATGTGTGCATTAATTTTATGGTCAATGAATTTGTCTCCGTCTGTGTTGATAATTACTGGTATTGCATTACGAACTTCCTGTTTGTGGATTTGTTGAGCTAAGATCCGATTAGCATTCTCTCTGTGTTCATAGTAATGATCATTATCAACAAAATTTGATAAATTTGTCTGCATGGAAAAACTTAAGTAAGACTTGCATAGATGGTCTATCCTTCATCTCACTTTAGCTGGAAGAATTAACATTGTCAAGATGAATATCCTTCCTAAACTTCTTTTTCTATTTCAAAGCATTCCCATATACATTAAAAATCATTTTTAAGACGTTAAATTAAATCATAACTTCATTATTTGGAATTCAAAATATCCACACTTCTGAAGGGTGACCCTACAAAGACCCAAGGCAGAAGGTGGCATGGCTCTACCTAACTTTCAATTTTATACTGGGCAACAAATATACAAGCTACATACATTGGACATTGACACAAACAGATGAACACACACAGGCTTGGTCGACAATAGAATTAAAATCCTGCAGTACTTTCTTTTATTCCTTGATTTGTACCCCAGTAAATACGAGTTATCACCAATATACCAACAACCAAATTGTGCTTCATTCACTCAGAATATGGAACTAATGCAGGAAGTACTTAAACACAGTGAAGCTTTTATCTGTCACACCTCTGCACGATAACCACCTTTTTCAACCCTCTCAAACGTACACAGTTTTTTAATGTTTGGAAAACATACGGGATTAAATCAGTTAGAGATTTATACATACTGTAGATAATGTTTTTGCATCCTGTGAACAATTACACTCCAAATTTAACTTTCCATCAACACAATTCTTTCACTACCTCCAAATTAGAAACTTTGCTAAACAAATTTCCTCACCTCCCACATACTTCTATTCCGGAAGAATAATGATCAGTCTTGAAGACTCAAAACAGTATTTGTGTAATATATAAAAACGCTTTAAAGTCCTTTCTTTTTAAAGATCACAGAGTATAGTGGGAAAAGGATTTCTTACACAACATTTCAGAAAAAGAATTCACTCTAGCTCCATATGCACAAAGCATACAATTATTCAACTTAAAATCTTTTATTGAGCACATCTGTCTTGTTTAAAATTGTCCAAAATGTTTCCAGGGCAAGATCCAACCTGTGAATGTTGCAATTATGCTCGAGCCTCATTGGGCCATATGTTCTGGGCACGCACCAAATTAACATCATTCCGGACCAAAATCTTTAAAATGCCTTTCAGACAGCCTTAGTATCACAATCTCTCCAAATCCATTAACAGCTGTGTTTGGGGTACTCTCAGATGGGCTTAAAGTGGAGAAGTACAAACAAACTAATTGCCTTTACTTCACTATTGGCACATAGATTTACCTTGTTCAACTGGAAGTATCCTAACCTACCTCCTTTAAGTCAGTGGGAAACGGACTTTATATTATATTTGAAATTGGAAAAAATCTAATTCTCTCTTAGAGGATCTGTTCAAAACTTTTTTTAAAACCTGGCAGGATCTAATCAATAAAATTTTAAAATAAGCATTTAAATTGGGGAAAGGACCCCCCCCCCCCCCCCCCCCCTTTTTTCCTACTCTTAAAAGTTTTACTTTGTCTGAAGGCCTAGCTCTCTTTCTCATGGGTGGGGGTTGATTTGAAGTTAATTTTGTCAAGTTTGACTTGCTTGTATGGAATGTTACTTGCTTTTATTAAATTCAATAAAATGTTAAAATAAAAAAATGTAATTAATGACCTAAAGTGATGAAAAGGTTAGCAGTAAAATAATATTACAAATGGGCATTCTTCAGTGAACAACTATAAGATTACAACCCACAGATGTTCTGCAGCAGTTAAAGTAAATCGAGCCTTTCAATCTAAAGCAAATCATTTGCACCAGTGTTCCAACTTCTGTTGATTAAATAAAAACCCTTGTCTATCTTAAAGCAGAGTTCAAACAGACTGAGTTACTATACTCTCTTAAGTACTACTTGGACAAACTTTCCCAAGCCTTATGGACCCCACTTTGTCATTAATAATGACTTATTATATAGAGTAGCAGAACACAAGGGGGAGGTGAGGTCACTGTTGTTAGTCCCATAAACTTCTAGCAAAAAGTTTGTAAGCTAGCACATACACACATCCTAGGCATCCATTTAGGAGCTGATAAGACACTCGACAAAATCAAGATCTGCTTTTATTGGCCGAGGATTAACAAGGAGGTCTGTCAGTTCTGTACATCCTGCCCAGAGTGTCAGCTAAGACAGATTCCTAGGAAGGACTGTGCTCCTCTCATCCCCATTCCCTTTACTGACATTCCGTTTGAACGAGTAGGGGGGACATCGTGGGACACCTTTCATCCCTCGGCTCGAGGAGACAAGTACATCTTGGTTCTCATGGATTATGCTACTTGGTTTCCCAAAGCTGTTCCCATGAGAACAGCCAATTCCAAAACAATCACAAGAGAACTAGTAGGGGTGTTTGCGCTCGCAGGCATCACCAAAGAAGTCCTAATCGACCAGGGGATGCTTTTTACATTTGGGAGGTTGCCAAATTACTTAAAATCAAGCACTAACTGCAAAGTATATTATGCTCAAACTGACGGTGTAGTGGAGCGTTTCAATCAAACCCTGAAGCAGATGCTACGGTAGGTGGTCAGCGAGGATTTTCGGAACTGGAATCAGTTATTCTCCCCCCCAGTTACTCCCCCCTCATACTGTTCACGGGAGGTACCACAAGCGTCAACAGGGTTTTCCCCTTTTGAATTACTGTACAGACGTCAACCCCGGGGTATTTTTTACATCCTAAAAGAAGGATGAAAAGAAGGGGCTGTCCCCTCCATCAACATTCTAGAATGTATCGCACAATTACACGATAGATTTACCAAAATCCGACCCATCCTAAAGAAGAATATGGACAAGGTGCAAGCAGTTCAGTCCCGGTGCTATAACTGTGGCATGTCACAATGAGAATTTATTTATTTACTTTACACACAACATAAATCAAATCACTGTTTCTGACAAATTAAAGGTTCCTTTTTACTCCTAAGTGAGATGTGAAGATATCATAAAGTTAATTTTGGTTTAAATATTATTTATTTTCTGTCAGAAGTTGAATATGACAAATGTACTATAGAATATTATACAACTGTATTTCAAATAAATAAAATAGGTATATATAAAAAACTAAAATTTTCATTCTGACCAGTCAAAAGCTTTGAGTGTTACAGGAGAACACAAACAAAATGCACAACTAAATTCTTTGGTCAATTCCAAATAAATAAAATAGGTAATCTAATCTATATATATAAAATTCTTTTCGCGTTTGAAAAGGAAATGACCACAGAGGAACAGGAAAAACATTCTTAATAAACCTGATTCTTGCCGAGAGAGCGATTGGTGACATAGCTCTGGCTGTAGCGTCATGGGGAATCACTTCTACATTATTAGATGGAGGCCTTACAGCACATTCGGCATTGCAATTACCATTAAACCTCACTCACGACGAAAACCCAATTTGCAACATACGCAAGGGCTCTAGAAAGGCAAAAGTCTTGCAACATTCAAAAATAATAGTTTGGGATAAGTGCACCACGGCACATAAAAGAGCTTATGAAGCCTTGAACCGAACAATGCAAGATCTCAGAAATCCTACCAAAATAATGGGAGGTACTGTCGTTTTACTCGCAGGAGATTTTCGTCAAACATTACAGATGAAGTCAACGTGTGTTTAAAATCCATGCTTCTCCCACGGTCAGTTATATGTCGCGTGTTCTCGGGTAGGTACACCAAAAAATGTATACATTTATGCACGTAATGGGCAAACAAAAAATGTAGTTTACCCGAAAGCACTGCAGTTGTACTCAATGTATCTTTACAGTAATCCCTCCTCTATCGCGGGGGTTGCGTTCCAGATCCCCCCACGAAAGGTGAAAATCCGCAAAGTAGAAACCATATGTTTATATGGTTATTTTTATATTGTCATGCTTGGGTCACAGATTTGCACAGAAACACAGGAGGCTGTAGAGAGACAAGAACTTTATTCAAACACTGCAAATAAACATTTGTCTCTTTTTCAAAAGTTTAAACTGTGCTCCATGACAAGACAGAGATGACAGTTCCGTCTCACAATTAAAAGAATGCAAACATATCTTCCTCTTCAAAGGAGTGCGCGTCAGGAGCAGATAATGTCAGAGAGAGAGAGAAAAAAGCAAACAATCAAAAATCAATAGGGCTGTTTGGCTTTTAAGTATGCGAAGCACCGCCGGACAAAGCAGCTGCAAGGATGTACAATGTAAAGGTAGTCTTTCAGCATTTTTTAGAGAAGCGTCCGTATCCTCTAGGCCAGTGTGCGAACAGCCCCTCTGCTCACACCCCCCCCGTCAGGAGCAGAGAATGTCAGAGAGACAGAGGGAGAGAGGGAGAGAGAGAGAGAGAGAGAGAGAGAGAGAGAGAGAGAGAGAGAGAAAAACAAACAATCAAAAATCAATACGTGCCCTTCGAACTTTTAAGTATGCGAAGCACAGTGCGGGAAGCATGTCGCTTGACAAGGCAGCTGCAAAGAAGGGAGCAACGTGAAGGTAATCTTTCAGCATTTTTAGATGAGTGTCCGCATCGTCTAGGGGTGCAAACAGGCCCCTGCTCACACCCCCTTCGTCAGGAGCAGAGAATGTCAGAACAAGAGAGAGAGAAAAGCAAACAATCAAAAATCAATACGTGCCGTTTGATCTTTTAAGTATGCGAAGCACAGTGCAGGAAGCATATCGCTTGACAAAGCAGCCATATGTAAGCCCAGCAAGGAAGAGAGCAATGTGAAGGTAATCTTTCAGCGTTTTTTGAGGAGCGGTCGTATCCTCTAGGGGAGCGAACAGCCCCCGTGCTCACAATATATTTGAGGAGTTTTATTTAATACATAATACGCGCTCTGGTTGGGTAGCTTCTCAGCCATCTGCCAATAGCGTCCCTTGTATGAAATCAACTGGGCAAACCAACTGAGGAAGCATGTACCAGAAATTAAAAGACCCATTGTCCGCAGAAATCCGCAAACCAGCAAAAAATCTGCGATATATATTTAAATATGCTTACATATAAAATCCGCGATAGAGTGAAGCGCGATATAGCGAGGGATTACTGTACTTCTTAAATGTTAATGTTTTACTGTTTAATAATTTATACTCTTCTTATATGTTGTTCAAATTCTTTTATCAAAATACCAGTAATGGCGCACTGCATGATAACGTGCAGTGAATACACTTGACTTGAGCATTCATAGTATTCATCCTCTTTCTCTGTACATTTAGCATTAGTTTTCTCACAAGGTTGATACGCTTGCTGCTTCCTGAGTAGCTCTTCTTTACTCAACCCTAGCGGCCCGCTGCTTCTCTTTCATCGGCATCTTTTCGCGTTAAAAACTGATTAAGATTAGTTTTTGTGTTGCAATTACTTCGTACGTTTTCTTTAACCTTTCACTTAATCTGGCACTTGAGTCTTCAATCTGCCTCAAGAATGATTAGCGAAGGTGGTAGGGAATGAGAACGGCACACGGCCGCCCAGCTGCGCGCTGCCGAGAGTTGATTCTACAATAAAATAAAATAAAGATAAAAAGAGTAATAAAATCATCACCCCGAAAGCGGACAGTAGACGTCACGTAGTATATGTGTACCAAATTTCAAGTCAATAGGTGAAATAGATTGCGAGCTACAGGTGATTTAAAATCCTGGATAAACAAACGAACAGCCACGGTAGCGTATTATAGATGAAGATTTTACTGTTTAATAATTTATATTTATATGCAATGTGCTTCTTATACAGTATATTACTTCATATTCTCATATGATAATGATGTTAATAATGTTGTTTATACTGATTTCTATGTTATTGTAAGTGCTCTTTATTTGTTAAAAAATAAAATTGGCAATTAACAAACTTATTTTATAAATACTACATTTTATTTTTTTTCCCTTGCACTCAGTGAGGGAAGCCACTGGGTAATCAGCTAGTACAAAATAAAGTCTCAATTCTGACCAGTCAAAAGCTTTCAAGTTTTACATGCATTGGTCTACACTAGGGAATCCATTCCCGGACATTTTTCATTCCCGGGAATGAAACTGTTGTAATTCCTAGGAAAACGGGAACGGCCAAGCTCGCATATATAGCGTGTAAAAGTGTAAAAATCATTCAAGAAATAACAGAGTTATTCTTAGTTGAAAACAATTAAGTGGCATGGTTTTTTGGCCCACTGTGTAGTGTGTTGCCGATTAATTCAGTCAACAACAGACCAGCAGCAGTCAGTCTCCCGGCTGACTGAGCACAGTGGACTGGGAGGAGTCTGCACTCTGCAGCTCACAAATGCCGGGACGGGGCAGAGTTCATTGACGTCTGTGCTGTTGACAGCTTTGAACAGAAACTTGAAATTGCAATGTGTCAGTCTGTTGCATCCGCATTATCTGTGCTAAGAAATTTTCCATCACAAAATGATGACAAGAAACTGGATGCATCAGTAAAAGCTGAAATGGCAGTGTTTCAGAGCAACGGCCAGTGTGGGCGTCGTTTAGAACAAGTGTATCAGTATCTGATGACTGTGCCGTCTATTTCAGTGGAGGCAGAGCGTGCTTTCTCAGCGGCTGGCGTACTCTGCACGAAGGTGCGCACTCACCTGGACGACCACACGTTCGACACGTTGTGCTTTCTACGCTCTTATTACCGCAACTAACTAGATACATGTACTTATATGACAGCATGAACTGCTTGTAGTTAAGGTTAGTCTTTTATTGGTGTCAACATATTGCAGTAGTTTTATTAAAAATAAGTGTCGCTCATTCTAAAACCGTTCACATGTGAGATGCCTGTGCACTGTGTCATTTCCAGGAATGACATGCGGGATTCCCGATTTCCCGGGAATGGATAAACCCGTCCGGGAATGGATTCCCTAGTCTACACCAAACAAATAAAATAAAATCTTAATTCTAAAATCTTAAAGTGTTCAAGTTTTACAGGAAAACACAAAATAAATTCTTTGGTCAGTTCCAAATAAATAAAGTAGGTATTAATACAAAACAAAATCTCAAAAAACCTACATCTATACTGTGTCCGTTCCTTTGTATAGATTCAAACTGCTTTAAAATGGGCTACAACGAATAGTCAGATCTGCCAAAAATATAATTAGTGCCAGTCTGCCCACCTTATACGGCCTGTACTATTTCAATAGTCATGAAACGGGCAGGGAAAATCATCACTACAATCTTTTTAAACTCCTTCCATTGGCCAGGCATTATAGATTACCGTATATATACGTGTATAAGTCAGGTCTTGAAACCCGAAAAATCGATCATAAAATCAGACCCCCGACTTATACGCCACACCCGTTCAAAAATATGACTTTTTTTTTTCATCTTATTGCTTCCTCCAATCTTACACCAGTTTCTCAGATACATAGAATTTTGTTGCAGAAGCACAGTTACCAATTTCTTCAACAACTTTTAATTTAAAACCAGCTTCATATTTTCTCCTGATTGAACGTTCCATCGTAGTTAAGGATGCTCTTACGATAAAGGTGTACGAGGGTGTGAGATACAAAAAACACAAAAGAGTTGAAAACATCGCTTCGAAATAGTTCAGGTATTACCGTGTTGTCACATAAGCACAATACATAGAAAAAAAGGCAGCGTACTCCATGGTCACTCTCTCAGGTGGGCGTTAGCATATCATAATCTCTTGAACCAATAGCGTGAGTTTTCCGCATTCGATTTAAATGACCAACATTATAAAATAACAGAAATTATATGGTAAAATCGAGCCCCGACTTATCCGCGGAAGAAATTAAACGCAAGTATATACGGTAATTGTTTTTTTATCTCCAGTGTGTAATTAACAGTTTTGTGTGTGACAATTATGCTAACTTGTACTTGGGGGGTGTACTAGACAAGGATGTTCCTTGTCACCACTGCTGTTTGCAATCGCCATTGAGCTACTGGCTGCTCACTGTAGAAATGCATATGAGAGAAAGGGGATTACCTTTATATGCAGATGATATGGTACGGTATATACCAGATCCACAAAATACTGTGCCTGCAGTCCTAACAGCACTTACAGAATTTCAAAAGATTTCTGGTCTCAGAATTAATTTGAACAAAAATGTGTTCTTTCCAGTGAATTCTTAAGCACACAAAATTAGATTGGACATCTTCCCTTTTATCATCACAGATCAGTTTAAATACCTAGGGGTAAACATCACAAGTAAACATAAAGCAGTCATTGCATTTCAACTGATTAAATTTGAAGAAAAACTGGAAAAACTGAGGACTGATTGTGTATATCCAATATACATCAATAAATATCCATATTTCTAACCGAGAATGGTAAACGGATATGGACATAGGTACATGGCAAGCCCATGGATGCAGGAGACATAGTGCGCAGGTGCCGACAGCGAGCGAAGTCGGATCCACCGAGAACGAAGGAGTCACAGCTCAAAAACGAAGGAGCTCAACTAACGTAAATAAAAAATGAGGCAACGCGCCCATAGGTAACGACACAGCCACACAAAAAAGAGGATTCCGCGCTGCACCCCAGAGTCAAACGGAAGAGGCTATGGAGGCCCCACAGGTCCACAAAGATAGTACGGACAGCGCGTGAAAGTACGAAAGGCGCATGCGCCTACAACGCGCTTCTGAACTAAACGGCCACACTACACAGCATGGCCCACGCACTTCTAACACACCTACGGAGGCCCCACAGGTCCACAAAGATGTGAGCCCGCATGGATAAAAACAATAGACGTGGGCGCCTACAACGCGCGTCTGAAACCGCGAAAGTAAAACTGTCTCAGCTCCAAAACCAAACAGCTCGACTAACGGAGCTACAGAAACGAGCCCGTATGGACAACTACAATGTACATAGACGCCTACAACGCGCGTCTAAAACTGCGGAAGCAAAGCAGGCACGGGTCCGAAACGAACGACCAAAACTGACGGAGATACATACAGAAGTGAGCCCACCTGAATACAATTAATGAACGTAGGCGCCTACAACGCGCCTCTCAAACAGCAGAGTGAATAGATAAACGGCAAAGAAAGGAACGACAGACGGCCGATAAACAATTCCGCCAATTAGCTGACAACGCATTCTGTAATGAGTCCACTATCAGTGGACATTCATTAGGATTAATGAATATACTTCCTTTGTTACACTCCAATATATCTCATACATTCATCAATGTATTTCGGGTTACCTAACACCGGGGGTAGGCGAGCAAAGCCCCCTTGTTTTTTTAAGAAATTAGATTCAACCATAACCTCTTTTATTTGGAATTCTAAACATCCACATATCCAAAAGGCAACCTAAAAAGATCTAAAGTAGAAGGTGGCATGGCTTTACCTTACTTTCAGTTTTATTACTGGGCGGCAAATATACAAGCTATAAAAACCTGGACATTGACACAAATAGGTGAGCAGTCACAGGCTTGGTCTGCAATAGAAATAAAATCCTGCAGTACTTCTTTATATTCCTTGCTTTGTACCCCAATAAGTACAAGTAATAGCCACTATACTAACAACCAGTGCGTCACTCACTCAGAATATGGAAACAATGTAGGAAGTACTTTGAAGGAAGATAGAGAAGCTTTTATCTGTGGCACCTCTGCATGATAACCATCTTTTTCCACTCTCTCAAACGTACAAATGTCTGGAAAATATCCGGGATTAAATCATTTAGAGATCTGTACATAGACAACATCTTCGCATCCTACGAACAGGTACTCTCCAAAATTAACTTTTCAGCAACACATTTCTTTCACTACCTTCAAATTAGAAACTTTGTTAAACACAATCTATCCAATTTCCCTCACCTCCCACCTACCTCTATACCGGAAGAAATTTTGAACAGTCTTGAGGACTCAAACAGCATTCCTGTAACATATAAAATCAAGTCCCTCCCTTTCAAAGATCCCAAAGTCAGTGGCATAGCAAGGTCTGGTGGCACCTGGTGCGGAGTTTAAACTTGTCACCCCCATGTTCACCAAAATATAAAATGAAATTTATTGAGAAAGCAATTTTTTTATTCAATTGGTTAAGTAAAGAGGGCATAATGTTTATTTTTTATTCATAAAAAATTGTTTACAAAATAATTAAGTAAAATGCCTTTTTATTAATAAGCCAGTTTAATATACAATGTAAGAAATCTTTTTCCATAGTGATAGTACCTAGTGCATAACTATTATTATTATAATACAATTTAATGAAAACTCAATTGTTTACAAGTTTCGTTCTCTAGGCTCTAATCCAACAAACTGTACTTTAACATGTGTGAGGGATGGCCGGCCAAATATTCTGGTCCTCACCTCCAAGCCGCTAGATGGAGCTCTCCCAACAACATGGAAGTGCCCCAAATTCCAGCAGGGCCATATGGACATTGTAGTTTTTATAAACAGCCTTGCTGGATACCATGGGGACCACTAGGAGCCGCTGGAGGGAGGCTCATAGAGGGCTACGTGCCCTATAACCCGGAAGTGCGTCATGAACACGACTGAACGGAACGGCGTGCTTCCGGGATGAAGTGGAGTTTTTATATGACCTGGAAGTGTTCCTAATCACGTGGACAGAGAGGGTGAAACACTTCCAGGTCAAGGACTATAAAAGGACTATGGGAAATCCCAGACGTCAAGCTGAGTTGGGAGGCAGGGTGGCTAAGCGTCTGGGAGTGGAGGATTGAGTATTGTTTACTGTAATAGTAATTGATTTATTAAGTATTGTGGAGAGGAGGGTGCTTTGTGCACTTATTCATTTTGGACTTTTATCTGGTGTCTGACGTCTGGTCTGAGGGTTCAAGGGGTCACGGAGACCTTATTCTTTCACACATGATACTTAGAATCTCTTCTTTCTAACTTTTTGATCTGCAAATTTTGAAATTGCGTCATCAAAATCGATACCTTCAGCTACACTATTGTCAATTGACAAAATGGCTAAGCTAGAGAGTCGTGCTTGGTTCATAGTGGATCTGAGATAATTCTTAATTAGTTTGAGTTTCGAAAAACTCCTCTCACATGACGCAACAGAAACACAAAGTTAAGAAAAATCTTAATGCTAAAGTGAGATTGGGAACAGAGTCTGAAAGTTTATATTCAACCACAAACTCTAAGAATCTTAAGGAAGTCCAACCAAGAGACTCTTCTTTTGGAACTTTGGCAGCTTTTAGAAATCTTCTTAGGTGTGGAATTTCTGTAAGGATACCATCTGCAGAAAGCTCATTGTAATTTTCAACCAAACTTTGTACAAACTTGGGAAGTTCAGTTTCCGTGGTTTTGATCAGATTGCTGGGCTCTAAGACTGCAAACCGATCTGATATGCATTCCATGCCTTCGCAACGTGTATCGTTTTCTTGTTGAAACCCTATCAATGCACTCTAACATTGACCTTTTCAGTTCTTAGTCCAAAGTCAGCGGCTCGTTTTGTCGTGTGTCCCGGCTCGTATATATAGAGGCCTTAAGATAGTGGGATGGGGAGGGAGATACTGTCCGTTCGCTCGTAGAACGATCATAAAGTAAACTTGTTTACTTTATGGTTGGTTCTAGAGCGGACAATACCTACCCACCTCACTGTTTAAAACGTTTCGCACCGACTATATTATTATGATGTTCAGGTTACAAATATCATCTTGTTGCACAGAACGACTTGGGGTGATGATATATTTGTGGCAGGGATGAGACAATGAGTCACAGGACCGGTTGTTGTTTTACTTGAGCACCAGCACAGTTTAAAAGAAACGAGACAGAACACCCCTCCCCCCAAACACCACACAATAATAATAAATTACAGCATCACATCGTTCACCCGCAATTTGGGATTGTTAAAGCCCATGTAAATTATTTGACATGTTATTTTATGTAACAAAAAGGCACATTAATACAAAACCGGCAATTTATTGTCACCCCCTCAGAGCTGGTACCCGGTGCGGGCCGCACCCACCTTCCTATGCCACTGCCCAGAGTACAGTGGGAAAAGTATCTTTCATTCAACATTCCAGAAAAGGAATGGAAGGTAACAATGCACAGAATTCACTCGAGCTCCATATGTGCAAAACATATAATTATTCAACTTAAAATTATATTTCGAGCGCATCTCTCTCGTTTAAAATTATCCAAAATGTTTCCCAGGCACGATCCAACCTGCGAACGTTGCAGTCAAGTTCCAGCCTCACTGGGCCATATGTTATGGGCGTGCACTAGTGCTGGGCAGTATGACCAAAATTCTATATCACGGTATTTTTAAAAATTATACCAGTTTCACAGTATTCAACGGTATTTTTTTCCCCATGCATGAGTGGATGTTAAACCACATTTTCCACTGCAATTACTGCAGTAGACTGGCTAAGAATAACCTATTCCACTTTCATGAGAATTGTACATCGTACAAAAAAATATTTTAATGTGCACACAAGTATTAATACAGGTTTGCATGGCCCCATAAAGTGAAAGTTTTCAAGGGGGTGGCACTAATGAAGAGAAGGAATCACATTGCATGACAGATGCAGTCAAAATATAAAACCTCTTTATTAAACAAAGTTTGTAAACAACTTAAACTAAAATTTTCACAACATATTTTCAACTATCCAAAGAGGCATTTAGACTTAGTAAAATATCCAGAAGTGCTTGTCAAAAGTTGTATTGCACTGAACATGTCTTAGAAAAATGAATAAATAGTAAATATTTTTTGTAAACCAACTACACTATCTGTTAATGTTAACAATCTCTGTCCAATGACACGTTAAAGTGACTTTTTAAACAACTTTACCATCATTAAACTGCATAATATTTAAACTAATATAGAATAACAATAAAATAAGTAATAGTGCAACTTCCAGTAATAATACTATTACTTCAAGCTCCAGGTGCATTACACAGTATTCACCAAATAAAAATAAAACAAGTGCAACTTGGTGATGACATCTTTACCAACTGAACCATCATTAAGGCAAATTGCATTAATATGGACCTTGCTTCAAGCTAAGCTATATACATAAAAAATAAAACTGCAACTTGCATTTATAATGCTATTTGTGGTATAGCCCTACAGAAGTGTATTAGGGCCACAGTGAAGAAAAAAAATACGGACACAGTGAAGAAAAAAAAAAACTATATGTCGAGAATAAAGACGACATGTTGACTTTATTCTCGCCATTTATGTTGAGGTTAAAGTCGACATTTGCACTTTATTCTCATAGTTTATTTTGTCATTAAAGTAGAATGTCATAAACTAAACTTCATCCTAAAATCAGTGTTTAATTTACTATATTTTCTCAAACCCCGTCATAACTATTATAGCACATTAAATGCTTCGTGTTAAGTGTTCCCAGAGCCATGTTAATCGTTACGTGCTTCTAAAACTGACTTCCTCTGCACTAAGAGGAGGGGCAGGCAGCTATCACTGCACAGAATACATTCACTTCATGATATTACTGCTCTCTGAAAATTTAGAATGCTAAGATAAATACTTTATATTATTTTCATGATGAAATGCATTAAAGCAGGTATTACACATGCACGGTAGTATGGCGGTAGTGCTGCTCCCTTGTAGTAAGGGGTCCCCAGGTGTACGTTCAGTGTAGAGAACTTTATGGTTGGTGTGATGAGGCTCCAAAAAAACTGGATGTATGAATGGGTATCGAACAGGTTTAACTTAAATATTGTGTAAATATTGGGTTCGTGATCTGGTGGTCAGTGACACGAACACAGAATTCTAAACAGATCCAAAACAGAAGCCATCTTAGTTGGCACATCACATCATTTTCGCTCTTCTACCATCACCAGTATCACTTTTGCTGGCCAAAACATCCCCCTTTCCACATCTGTCACCAATTTGGGTGTTAAAATGGACCCTCAACTCACCTTTGACACCCACATCAAACACCTCTGTAAGTCTTCTTTCTACCACCTCAAGAACATCGCTAAACTCCACCCAACTCTCACCCTGGCAGATGCAGAGAAGCTCGTCCATGCCTTTGTCTCCTCTAGGCTAGATTACTGTAATGCGCTCCTCATCGGGATTCCTGGCAAGAGTATTCAGAGACTCCAGTATATTCAGAATAGCGCTGCCAGGATCCTGATGAGGGTGCAAAAGCATGACCATATCACCCCAATCCTGAAAACCCTTCACTGGCTCCCTGTCCCACTCAGAATAGAGTACAAGGTCTTTCTCCTCACCCATCAGTGCATTTATGGACATGCCCCACTTTACTTACAGGAACTCCTTACCCCTCATACCTCCTCACGCACCCTCCGCTCTGTACACACTAACACTCTCCAAGTCCCTAGAACCAAGCTTCGCAGTATGGGTGATAGGGCTTTTTCATCTGTGGCACCGAGACTGTGGAATGCCCTCCCTGACTACCTGAGAGCCCCACAGTCGACTGATGTTTTTAAACGGAATCTAAAAACTCATCTTTTCAGAAAGACATTTTGTTAAAGTATACTTAGATTTTCTTGTTTTATTATTTTATTTTTACTCTGTAGCACTTTTAGATTGCTAAAATATAAAGCGCATTATAAATAAAATTTATTATTATTATTATTAGAATTCAATGGATGTTCTTCTGAGCGGACTTTCTTTATTACATGCGTGCCGTCTCTGTCTGACGTAACAAACCCCCAGTTCCTATCCTTCCTTTTTCTTTCTCCACATAACCAATCACCACACGATAAACGTCTTTGTGAAATTAAAACTAGTTATAAACATAGACCACGGAGTGTTCAGAACTTTAAAAAAATCTTCATTATACATGTTTAATTACGCCAACCATTCAGGGTTGCACCCATCCTAGCAAGTATTGTGTGCGAGGCAGGAGCAAATCCTGAACAGGGCGCCAGCACATCGCAGGGTGAATACGAGCAATACATACGCTAGCAGGGTCAATATAGCATAACAAAACCCCACATCCAACATGATTTTGTAAGGAAATTGAAGCACGCCGAGTAAACCCACCAGAAAAACATGCAAATTCAAGGCAGGGAACACCCAGGTCCCCCTTGCAGCAGTGCAACCTCCACGCCACCATGCCCCCACATGATTAATACATGCTTTAATGCATTTCATCATGAAAATGACATCAAGTATTTATCTTAGCATTCTAAATGTTCAGAGAGCAGGAATATCATGAAATTAATGTATTCTGTGTTCTGCCTGCACCTCCTTTTAGTGCAAGAGGAAGTCAGTTTAAGAAGAACAAGGCCTTTTTTTTTTTTTTTTTTAAACCAGTTACATCAATTTATATGTTTTTTTCCTTTACATTCTACTTTACCCGTCGCATACACAGCTTTGTATCCATTCCCGTCAGTATCAATATTGTATATATGACTAACACAAGAAAAGTCTTGACTGCGCATAGCTGGGATAACTACTTAACAGTGCCCAGCTTCATACTAGATGTGGATCCTATAGACTGGTGTGCTCAAGCCACTGCCTAATCAGTTCTGCCTTTGGGGAGTGGAAGGGCTGCTGCGCTTGATCTTTTCTAAGATAAAATGGAAATGCTGTGGACCACCTTTTAAAAAGAATCTGCATCTTTGACAGGAGTACAGAAACAAGGCCTAACCGGTAATAGCTGGGCAAATATACTCTGCACTACTATTAGGTTAAGTCTTCAACGTGAAGCATGTTTATTAGGCTGTTTTCCTAGTACAGACTGCCTCAACTTGAAAACCCATAGCCCCAGTACCTGATGTGCACAATGACAGTAATAAATTGAGCTTTAACAATGCATTTGCTAAATCAGTGCCAATTACTCCAAAACACTAACATTTATCTTAAAATTAAACATGTGAAATTGCCATCTTAAATGTAATTGTATTAGCTCTGACCCATTCAATTTGAAACATTGATGCGCAGTGACAGTAGGGATAATTTTAAAAAATAATAATAATAAAATGCTGTAATACTTCATGTTCATGGTTTTCCCAGTAAAATTATATATTCATACTTTTCTATGAATTACCATTGTCTTCATAGCCTGTCACAATGGCTGCTATACAGCCAACTGTGAGCAGGCCTAAGAAGGGCTATGCTGTGGCTTGGTAACCAAGTCTTAGTTTGTTTCACTGGTCAGGCATTTAACCAGTAAAAAATGGAGGGAGTTTAGCTTTCAGATGGATATATGCTTGTTTGTGTATGCTACAGTCTTTGCTTCACAGAGCACTTGAATTTTCATGCTCAGCAGATCTGCATTTTTCCCTTATTTAAGTACCTACTTTATATCAAAGTAACATGAAGTTTACTTTCCAGTCAGATCTCTGGAATTCCCAGCTCATCAGCTTTCAAAAGAAACATGATGTTACAGTATTCTAATATGAGCGAGCCAATCATTTTGTATAGGTCATTTTAATGCTAGCAAGAATTACTGGAGTGCCAGTGGAGGCCTTGACTTCTGCTCTTGATAATTATGATTACTTTTTTTTCAATAGTCAGTATTTCACCTAATAAAGAAAGGAGTGTCATCTATCTAAAGCATGTATCCTTCACTCCTTAAGGCACTGATTACATAATAGGAGATTTTTTGTTTTACTAATTCGTGCAAGGCTATGCTTCTTGCTAATTCAACAGTGCGTTTTAATATCTAAGTGATCAGCAGGTCTTTTTCCAATAAAAATAACTAAAATTCCAAATCCATCAGCTTTTGAAAGAGCCCTTACGTGTTACTCTGGAGCAAATCGAAATACAAATAGAAAACCTTCTCTGCCTGCCTTGCTGTGTGGGACTTCAGGTAATATTTCCAAAAGAAACATAGCATTTATTTGGGTGCACTAAAGAACTTTTCACAATTAATGAACTCAAACAAGAGATACTTTTACATTAAAAAATATGTTCATGAAAAAATATATTTTACAGTTTGTTAGTTACAAATGTATATATGCTCAGACCCATATACAACAACCCTCTGAGAAGTGTTGTATGACTCGCCTGAGTAACTATCAATCTTAATCAAGTTTAAACAGTTAAGCAGTGGCAAAAACAATGGTTTTGTTTACTGAGGCTTTATCCTGCATTTAAATATATAGGCACTGGAGCTGTCAGGCAGTATGTTAATTGATACCAAGAATGCAGCAACTTTGCAATACTTAAGAAATTTGAAAACTTTGCTGAAAATTCGTGAAGTTCTCATATATTTTCATTACCCTCTGCAACTATTGGTTGAATAATCTGACATCCTCAAAGCAATGAGATGCAGCAACTTCAGTAGTTAAGCCTAACATGGTCTCTGACTAGAAGTACTGTACTGTACAGCAGGACATATTTATAGTCAGGAAACTTAATAAAAATGTCTGCTGTTCACAATGCTGATATTTTCACACAACTGCTTTGGTATATGCTTGTGTAAATTAAAAGTTTTTTTGTTAATTTAACAGATAAAACAACACAGAATTAATGAGTTGACATGTTTTGCACACATTAATTTATGAACAATGCAGTTCTGGGGTTAAAATTGGTAAGCAAATTAATTTAAAATTGTTTCAAACTTTCAAGCCATCTGTGATCCATAGTTGTACTCACTACTACCAGATATCAACAAACTGTGATTTTATTAGACATGTATTTGTCATCTAGATTTGGGACTGGCTTATTCTGCTCTACTTTAAACTTTACTGTCATTTGTTAACATAGTACTTTGTTGATAAATCACTTGAATTAGTTTCAATTTCAAATTAAGTACTGTAATTACTTAATAAATTATCTTTAAGTTATGAAGAAACACTATATAATATTTGCCAATGATTGAAGTGGCTGACATAGACTTACTTCGAAACATGCTGCTCATTTAAATAGATACATGAGGGCAATATTTAAGCTGCATGTCTGATTGTTTTAACATCCAGAAGGAAAGCAGATGTCTACAGAGAAAATTAAGCGTATTACGCATACATTGGTTTGGGATCATTCTGAGCAAAAAGGTGACTACGTTTGCTGCACTGTGCAATTCTGTACTGAAGTAAGACAGCAGTAAATTAGTAGTGCAGTACTACATACAAAACAAGCATTAGGTTTGTGAGGTCAGAATGCAGCAAATTACTACATCATCAGCAATAAAAGGAAAAAAACAAATCTGATGACTAGCTATAATAGGAAATTACATAGAACACACTACCAATCAGGAAAGTTGATGGCAAATGTTTGTGGTGGCTGATCAATAATATATCCTACAAAAAGAATTCAAATTTTAAGTTTATCATTAGGCAAAACTAAAAAGCTGGATTTTATTTAGCTTTGATCAACAGAAAAAGACAATGTCAAAGTGAAAACAGATCTCTGAAAAATGGTCTAAATTAATTAGAAATATCCATCCATTTTCTAAAACCACTAACAGAACAGGGCTGCAGGAAAGCTAGTGCCTGATCACACAAGTTTTCAATGCCCTAAACCATCTTTGGTGTAGCCAGTTATATTTTAGAAGTCTCATACTTAGTTTAACAGAGATCACCGGTCTCTAGTCATGGTGTTTCAAATGACTGTGGTATAAAAGCACCTTATCAGGAAGGTCCAACTTGTGGTGAAGTTAATATAGTGGCCTAAACTACACAATGAAGATAAAAGAACACTGCAATCAACTCCATGAAAAGGTGATCAAAAAGCACAAGTCAGGGGATTAATACAAGAAAATATTCAAGTCACTGAATTTTCCTTGGAGTCCAGTTAAATTAATCACTAACAGATGGCAAGATTATGGCACTACTGTAAATCTGTCCAGAGTAGGCCATCCACAAAAACTGAGAGAAGAGTAGCAAGATAGGCCCTTAAGAAACCTATGATAACTGCAGAAGAGTTATAAGCTACAGCTGAGCAAATTGGAGGGATTGTCCATACAAAAATTGTTGCCTGGTGCTTCACTAGTTGCAGCTTTATGGGAGAGTGACAAAGAGAAAGCCACTTTTTAAATAAATAAATAACACACAAAGTATCTCATCTAGAGTTTGCCAGAAAGCACATAGGAAACTTTGAAGTCCGGTGAGAGAAGGTTATATCTCCAAGCATAAAGCCAAAGCTACTCTGGAATAACTTAAAAACAACAATGTTAATGTCCTAGAGTGTCAGAGTCATAAATTCAAGGCCAAATCTCAATATAACTGAGAATTTACAGCAGGATTTCAAAGATTGTTTATTTATAATCTCCTTGCAATCTGACAGATCTTAAGTAGTTTTGCAAAATTATACATACCAATCCTTAAAGACTCAAGGCTGTAATTGTTCCCAAAGTTTCATCTATTAAATACTGACTTGAAGGGGATGAATACCTATTGAATCAGTTATTTTTTGTTTTATATTAGTCACTTTTGTTGATCAATGTCAAAAATCCAAATGTGGTATAATAATAAAGGGGGCGAATATCATTTATAGGTACTGTGCCATTTCACCAAAAAGATGCAGAATCTAAAAACTTAGCAAGCCAAAGTTAATAACACTTCAATATCAAAACGCTCCTATTATTAAAGAAATGTATAAAACATTTCATCTTATTGTAAAATACATTTTGTGACATGAATTCATTTACAAATCAAACTACTTCATACATGCATGTTCTGATAAATGTACCCTTGCTTTTTTTCTGTTTATAACAGAGATGTCTCTTTATACTGATATACTAAAGAAAAAACTGAAATTTTAGTGATTGTTTCTAATAACCTCATTGTATCCATTATTGCCAAACTAGATACATTAGGATTAAAAGTTAAGGAGGTAAAAAACTTAGGGGTAACTATTGACTGTAACCTGAATTTTAAATCACATATTAATCTGATCACTAGGACAGCATTTTTTCACTTAAGAAACATAGCAAAAGTTAGACCTCTTATATCATTGAAAGATGCTGAGAAATTAGTTCACGCTTTTGTTTTCAGTCGACTAGATTACTGTAACGCCCTCCTCTCAGGACTACCCAAAAAAGACATAAATCGTTTGTAACTAGTACAGAATACAGCTGCTAGAATCCTAACTAGGAAAAGAAAATCTGAGCACATTTCTCCAGTTTTGATGTCACTACACTGGTTACCTGTGTCATTCAGAATTGACTTTAAAATACTGCTTATGGTTTATTTAGCCTTAAATAATCTCGCTCCATCTTATATATCGGAATGTCTGACACCCTATATTCCAAATTGTAACCTTAGATCCTCAAATGAGTGCCTGCTTAGAATTCCAAGAGCAAAACTTAAAAGAAGTGGTGAGGCGGCCTTCTGCTGTTATGCACCTAAAATCTGGAATAGCCTGCCAATAGGAATTTGCCAGGCTAATACAGTGGAGCACTTTAAAAAACTTCTGAAAACACATGATTTTAACATAGCCTACTCATAACTTCACTTTAATTTAATCCTGATACTCTGTATATTCAATTCATTATAATAACTATTCATGGTGGCTCTAAAATCCATACTAACCCCTACTCTCTCTTCTGCTTCTTTTCCTGGTTTTTTGTGGTGGCGACCTGCGCCACCACCACCTAATCAAAGCATCACGATGTTCCTACATTGATGGATTAAAAGCCAGAAGTCTGCATGACCATCATCATCAAGTCCTTCCGTGAGAACCCTAAATAAAAAGAGGACTGTTTCATTTATGTTAGGTAGAATGCCCAGAGGGGGCTGGGTGGTCTCATGGTCTGGAACCCCTACAGATTTTATTTTTTTCTCTCCAGACGTCTGGAGTTTTTTTTTTTTTTTTTTCTGTCCCCCCCTGGCCATCGGACCTTACTCTTACTCTATTGTTAATTAATGTTGTCTTATTTTAATTCATACTTTGTCTTTTATTTTTCTTTTCATCATGTACAGCACTTTGAGCTACATTATTTGTATGAAAATGTGCTATATAAGTAAATGTTGTTGTTGTAAACAGTCATTGATCAATTAGTGAATATTGTGCTTGAATTAACATTTGGGTGAAATAATTTGCAAAAAAAAAAAAAATAATAATAATAATAAAAGTCTACTCAAGAAGTTGAGTATATAAACACAATTTGGTCAAACATTTATGTGTACAGTATCCTAAACCAACAGAACATGAATGAAACACACACCAAGAAACAAGACCATGAACATGTACTGTATTTGTCTTACAGTTGCAGCACCATGCAGCACACCTCTCATTACATCTAGTTGTTTGCTCAGGTGCACACATCCATCCATTTCCTGAACACGGTTGACAGATTTCAGGTTAAGAGATAACTGGAGTCTGCTTCGAAAATATTGGGCAGAAAGCAAGAATAGGCCCTGGAAAGTCTATCACCAGGCACAGTGAATTTATACCCATATTTACTCATAACATGCCAACTGACTGCCATCTTTTGACTAGTAAATTTAGATTCTGAGCCTACCACACAAAAAAAGGATTTTTTTTTCCCACACAATGATTTACCTTTTATATTCACAGCTACCAAACATTTCAGTACTTCCAAAGAGAATGTCTCACAATTCTCACAAATGCCCCATATATGGCATATAAAGCAACCAAGTGGATTCTTTTACTACTGTATGCTATTTTTTTTTATTTACAACCTAATTTTCCCCATTCTCTCACACTGAAGAGACTGACAGCAATATGATGAAAAACAAATACACTATTAGTTATGTTCTAGAACTAGAAAATGATCTGCATAATTTTGTTGTAGTCTTTTTGTTGGGCTGCACAATTAATCATATTAAACTCTATTACAGTTATGACTGCCTTAATACAAGATTACTCCCTTCCACTTGTACTCCCATTCTCTCAGAGATCTAGATTTCCTATTTACAAACCCCCCTAAACAACAAATGAGTGTTGTACTCAATGACACATGCATTCACCAAGTGCTAGAGCACTGTTGAATCAGAGGCACTAAATCATAGGACTAACTATTGACTGAGTATCCCTAATCCAAAATGCTTCAAAATACGAAACTTTTTCAATAGGTGGCATCATGTCAACATTTTCCCTCTATTTTTTATGTCTGTTTTTACTGCTGGGCAGATGTAAACGTGCAGATTCCAAACAGCTTTATGCGTTCTTCTGAAAAAATCAAACTTCTCCACATATTCTAAATCTTCACCTCCAAGATGATTTAGTTTTAACTGGTGTTGCTTTTCGGACTTGCATATTACCCTTGTCTTCGTTTTCAATTTATTAATCAATAGTCTGTATCTCCAGGTAGTCGTGTTCAGTTTCTCCGAGTTCTTGTAGCTAATCTTCAGTTTTGGTGAAGAGATCGATGTTGTCAGCAAAGCTGAGGTTATTTACCACCTCACCGCTGACCTTTACTGTACACTTGCCTCTGTGTCTGCAAGGTATCCTCCTGTATGGTGGCTTCCAGAAGAAAGATAAACAGGCACAGTGAGAAGTTTCAACCCTATCTGACTCCGACCGACTCCGACCGACTCCAACGGTCACACAGAACCAGTCTGTGAGCTCGCTGTCTACCTGTATAGTACTAAGTGATTTACTATACAGCTCTTTGAGTAGCTAGATTAGGTGTTCTAGTATTCCCTATGTTCTGAGAATCTGTGAAAGCCCCTGTTGTCCAACAATGTCAAAAGCTTGTCTGAAGTCTATACAGTAATCCCTCACTTATCGCGGGAGATAGGTTCCAAGGCCGACCGCGATAACTGAATTTCCGCGAAGTAGGGACACCATATTTATTTAATTATTTAACGTGTATTTGGACGTTTTTAAACACTCCCTGTATTGTTTACAACCCACCCTTTACTCTATTAATAACAGGGACAACTGCTAAGCAATATGAAATCGGTAGATAAGTTTACACTTACTGTATAGCGAAGTACACGTAGCTATATATGACGTGATGATGGTGATGAATATGCTGCGCAGTAAAAATGATGACGATGAAGGTGATAATCCCCTGAATGCAGTAGCAAGAGCACGCTAATGCTGAATGAGTGAGATGAGACTTCCTGGTTAATGCAGCACTCCGTCGCTGACCCAATCAGCAGCACACAGGAACTTAACTGCGTGCTCTGATTGGGTAGCTTCTCAGCCATCCGCCAATAGCATCTCTTGTATGAAATCAACTGGGCAAACCAACTGAGGAAGCAAATACCAGAAGTAAAAAGACCCATTGTCCGCAGAAACCCACGAAGCAGCGAAAAATCCGCGTTATATATTTAGATATGCTTACATATAAAATCCGCGAAGTCGTGAATCCGCGAAAAGTGAACCGCGAAGTAGCGTGGGATTACTGTAAAGGTATCATACAGTGTTCAATTTTGTATTTTTTGGCCAACTGCTGAATCACAAACAATTGATCAACTGTACCTCTCCCAACTCTGAAACCTGGATTTTCTTCTGATATAATGGTGTCTACATATTGTTTTAGCAGTTGTGACATTCTTGTATAGACTTTCACTGGAACACTCAGCAGGCTGACACCTCTATAGATACTGCAGTCCTTTTTGTCGCTTTTCTTGTATTACTGGCATGATGATGGCTTTATCCCAATCTTTTGGACTCTTTTTCTCTGCATGTATTTTGTTGCACAGTGTGTGCATCAAGTATACAGAGCTCTATTACCGACTTGTATCATTTCAGCTGTGGAGTTATCTATTTCTGGCACCTTTCTCTTTTTCAGTGCCATAATTGTCGCTTTCATCTCATCTTCAAGAAAGTTCTCCATTGTTTGGTTCTCTTTTACTGCTGTACCCCAGGACTTTCTCTGCAGTTTCAGGGTATATCTGTTTTATTCTCTCCTGCAGCATTTCAACTTGATACCCTGTATTCTTGCCTTGAGTCACTGTAGCAAACTCTTCAATTTTTATTTGTATTGTTTTGTGATACTCCAGCCTCACTTTTCCTTCTTATGTTGTTCAACAATGAACCTTCTTACGGGCATCTATCTCTCCAATTGTTTCAGCTTAATTTTGATCACTGCCATTACCAGTTGATGATCTGATCATTAATCTGCTTTGGGAAAGGCTCTGCACATACTTACACTAGACTGCCATCTTCTGTTCACTACTATGAAGTCTATCATGTTATGTGTTGCCCCATTTGGTGATTCCATTTGGAAATGGGAAACACTTTTTAAAAGACTGTTAAACCACTTCACTATACTATATTATATATCTCAATTATAATAAGAAAATCCTGCGACGAGACAAGACATTTTGGAAGATTTTTTCAAGTGCTGCGAGTCGAGACTTTGGCCATGGGATGTTTTCAAGTCACGGATTCCTCTCAACCATAGATAACCACGCACATGGTACACTCACCTCTCATTCGTGTGAATGCTTTTGACAAACACAATTCTTGCTCTGACAAGATGAGACATTTCATCACGAAGGGTTATCAAAAGTAAAAATTAGTACACGGGCAATCCTAGCACCGAGAAACGATGAAGTCAAACAATTTAATGCCAAATGACAATCAGTTACACTGCAAATTGGTTAAATGCGTATCAATAGACTATGCTGAAACAGTTGGTGGCGATTATGCAGATGATGAAAACATCAACTTACAATATTCAGAAGAATATCTACAACCGTTAACACCGTCTGGTCTTACTACGCACAAATTACTGTAGAAAGAAGGATATATCCAAGAAAGGTAATGTAGTACATCTTCAGGGGGTAAGCCCCCTAGTGTATGCGTTTAAATAATATAGTGAAGTGGCTTATCATTTTCCCACATTTGACATTTTTGATTGGTGAGTTTGGTGATGGCTGTTTTTTCAGAAGTGACACTTACTTTGAAAAAAAGAGGAATGTTTGTGTTATACTTAAATTTTTTAAATATTTTAATAAATATTTGTATATCAATAATCTATGGTATTAAAATAACACAAATTTTACAGATATTCTGTACCTTTATTATACAATATGAAACACTAATTTTTGATTTTTCAACTAATCCAGCAAAATGGGGATTCTACTGTAATTTGTAAACAGAATACAGCATATGCAGTTGGCATAACAAGAAAGTGCACATTTCATTGTACTACTAATTAAAATTAATAATTGCACTTATAACATCAAAGGCAATATTTGCTATTTTACAAAATAACAAGTGCCGTTACTGCATGGAAATGGTAAAAATGTTACCTTTAGTGGAGGGCAAGGAAAAAAATGAGAGATTACCAGTATATTCTTTTTGTATGCCTTTTAAAGAAATGTTATTAATATGAACGGTACATTACTAGATTTGCAACTAAATAAATAAAGGTTTAAGTAAATATTTAATTATCTTTTACTATATTTAAATATCTAATTATTTTTAGAAGAAGAAAAAGATGCAGACTTTAAAAAAGCTGCACTGTAAAGTGAATATGTAATGATTATTTATCAAAATAAACAGTATATTAAGAACATGCACCAAATTCAATAATTTTCTTTAATTTTATACACTTAAAAATGTGTATTTAAATTGTATAACAGTGTATAAAATAAAGAGTGCCACAATAATCTACCACTTCCACCTCTGAGATAATGCAGGTCTGGATATGAATAAGAAAAGTTACAACTATATTGTCACAGTGGTAAAACATTATGGCTGATTACTAGGTTACAGGTTAAGAACACAGGCTGATACAGTGCATTGCCGCACCCTCAACATGACAAACCAACTCAGGATCCCAGATTAGGACCCGAGTGCAGCCATGCAATGGGTGACACCTCAGCACCACACTAGATCAGATGGAATGGAACCACTGTGAGGTTTTTATGGTGGCTGGAGTGCCACCAACCCCAAGGTTTTTCCCTGCAGACGCCAAATGAAATTTGTTGGCATTGGTTGAAGCCATATCATTGACAAGAGGTGTAATTATTATCAAATCATTGTTTTTTAGCATAAAGTATTCTAAATGCTGACAGAGTTTATGTTTATGCACACACCATGCAAGGAATGTTCCCTTTTATGTATGCCACCTGACTATGCGATTGCGCTATAAAGAGAACATACCTTGTCTGGACTATGTATCAGTAAAAAGAAAACCCCAGAGCTGTCCATCTCAGCTGCTGACCAGGCCCAGTTCTTTGTAACATGGAAACAGATAAAGCAGGTCTGTAAGATACTGTAAGAGAATGGCAAAGCAGCCACTAATCAATTAAATTTACCATCTTTCTGAAAAATATTGGCGATGGTGAAGAAACACAAAACTTTTGCAGAAGAGCTACTCAGAAACTGCTAGTTGGATGGGTCAGTCACAAAGTGCTCCTCGTACAGTAACCAAATATGACGAATTGCCTAGCATAAACAGAGCATTTTCAACAGTGATCAAAATGTTACACGAAACACCAGGATATTAGTGGTAGATAATTAGTACACAGTAACTGTTGCGTTTTCTACCACTACTAAAATATATGCTATACACAAAAAGGTCTCTTTTTATAAAGACTAAGCAAATGCATATGACTAGGTCCCCCGGGAATAATGCAGTATTTTTTTAAAATATTAGATCACACGACAAGACTCATACATCGTCTCAGGGAAGTAAAAAAAAATCCCACCTGCCAGCAGAAGGCCCGGTAGTCAAAGACAACGTCGTACGGTATATTGGCGCCGAAATTATTTCTGACAGATCCCGGTCACGACTGAAATCACTGCGGTCACAAGAACGTTTCTCTTCCCCTCCGTCTGCAGTGCAATACCTTAAACCAAATGAGCGATTTGGATCGGTTTCTCAGTGCTGTACATCACCTTTAAAATTTTTCTTGTTTTTGAATTAATAGGAGTACATTTGGAGGACTTCGTGGTATACTAAACAATTCTGACAGGTAGAAAAAGCGGTCCAGCAAAATGATGTTTCTCAAAACCAAAAGTGCGATAGCCTTAGTGATAAAAACCAAGTCAAACAATACGACGCACAAGCAAGTCTAAATCCTCCGTGAGCTACTGAGTTTTCAGATGACACTTAATAACGGTGGATCGATTTCGTTTTCTAAAAGGTTTCAGTTTCCATTTCTCCTCAAAAATCAAATATTTCTCAAATCAGTTGCAAAGCTCGCCAATAGAGGTCGCAAGGAAACTGACACGAAAACCCTTCAAGACTGAATAGATTTCTCTCTGCTTCTATGAACTTTAATCGACAGGAGAGAGAAAGAGATTGGAAGCATGCACTGATATAACGCGTTGCCGCACCTACCGCACGACGAACCCCCAGGATTCCAAATTAGGACCGGAGCGCAGCCGCGCAACGGGTGACAACCTCAGCACCAACACTTGTTCGAATGGAGTGGGACAATGCGTTTTGCTTTTTTTTTTTAAACAGTGGTTGGGGGTGCTAATCGTGCCACCAACCCCCCGAGTTTTTCTTGGAAGTCGGAGGAGTTTCTTGCAGGGCTGGATGCAAGTTAACGTCACACACAGGACGGAGCAATTGCAGGTTATGGGCCAGGGTTCAAGCAATAATAAGGGATAGACAAACAGGCCGACGGATGTTACATTATTATACTGGTATTTTCAAAGCAATCAGAAGCAACATTATGAATCAGTGCCTATGAATATATGATGTATTACGGATTAAACCCTTTAAATGATTTGCATCGACGACTCATATATCTAGAATATATGGCTAAATATTGTCCAGGACCTTATTTTAACCCTTAACTCTGAAAACTAGTTTGTCAAATGAGACTGATGCATTTGCCTGCCAGAGTTTACGGAATAATAAATCGGTGATCATAAGCGATTCTCATTTTCTTCTAAATGTTCTGTATAGTGTACGACTCCATGCGTGAGAGCATCGTTTCATTTGACAATGAACGCATTCTACATAATGGCGTCGGAGATCGGTGTACAAAACGACATGCCCCGCAAATCGCAAATAGGTACAATTTGCCCACGGTTACATATAAGGAACATTTAAAACGAGCGTGCCACAGGTCAAGGAAAATGTTAAAAAAACACACAACAAATTACCAACTGATCATTCATAAACATTTACTGCTTTTCGCATTGCTCTAAAGAATGTCTAATTATTATTAAAAAAAAAAAAACATTTTTATCAGCACGTTACCAGATATCATACAGGCGCAGAATGTGTTGATGATACGACCATCGATCACATAACTCCACAACACCATACATACATTAGAGAAACTCGCTGTTGCTATCGTGTAGCTAATTCGACTAGTCGCAGTTCCTGCACAATACCACACAGGCCAGCCCACCATCGCCAAAAGGATGAGGTCGTGAAAATACATAATTGCCCGCACCTTATCTCTTCACATAGGACTACCCAAACCCTACAATAATCCTTAAATTTTCATATATTTACATAATTCATTCAGAGGTTGCAAACCATAAACATAAAGTCATAAAATTAATGTAATATACAACTATCATCTCTCACCTGAATGAAAACTGTCGGCAACCCGCTCAAACCGATGGAAACCTTACTACAGCAATAACCGGAAAGCGCTTCTCTGACGTCATCTGCAAGCGCCAACTACTTAAAGGGAAAGAAGCATTCCTCTTCTAAAAACAGTCTCAATTAGCTTAAGGTATATATCCGAAAAGACTCAATATGCCAGTTCTTCATTTTTGTGGTATTTTACTTCTAAAAATATTGCGTATCATTGCAGGAATTTACATCAGATAATCATTGATATATTATTTATTACCGTTGTAAAGTTTAGTTTACAGTTAAATACAGTCTATCTAATACATTAAATATTCATTTGTATTTAACATGTATGAATTATTATTATTATTATTATTATTATTACCGCCGGTTCTTGAATTTTTGCTGCCCCAGGCGAACTTGTAAATGGCGCCCTACCACAACCTTTTGCTTTGAGAGGAATCATCACTGCCAGACCTGAACATTGAGATCTGGAGACAGGACCCGAGGCAGCGAAGTATTTAAGACTTCGAATTCACAATTTGAGAATGTCGAGCCATAGCAAGGTTTGTTTACAACACTGTCTAAGAAAAATACGCTCTTGCGGGGTGCTGTTTCAGAAAATAAGGAGGAATCGATTGTAGTACAGTAGTAGTCTTTATTGCTTTTAACGTTTCGAAACTCCCGCTCTCGTTAAAACTGGGAAACGGTTCCATTGTTGTCTATTTAAACCACCATCATATGCTTTACAGATAGATAGATAAATATAGATGTATATATTTTGTTAACTAAGACATTACCTAACATGTGCATGTCGTTTAAATTAAAAAATAAAACTTAGAATAATGACAACATTCAGTGAAACTGAGAATATAATGATTTTCTTTTAAATAGGAAGCTTTACCCACAATTCCAATATACCGTATTCTCGTGTATGCAAATAATGCACTCTACCTATCCAAAAAACGCACAACTGCTTTAGCGTGACCAGAGAGAATCTCACAAATGGTGTTAAGTTTTAATGTATTTCCATTTGGGAGACGATCAAAGTTGCGGTTAAGTCAGCTTTTAGCAATTCACTCAAGAGCTACAATCCTGTTGCTATTTTGATCGTTTAATTTTATTTCGCCAGGTCTGTATCTTCTATGATACAGTTTGAGGAGTATTATTATTGGCATCATCATCATCATTGTTGTTGTTTGTGTTATTGCTGGTCTGTGTAGGTTGTCTGACGTTAAGACTGATCATCGGTAGTATGCGAAAATAATATAAAACGATATAATCGCATATTCGCTTCGAGTATGTTCGTACGTCTGTATTATTTTTTAAAAGTGCCGCGTCGCCCAGGGCCTTTTCTGGTCAACAGATTGTGCTGTGCATAGTGTACACAGTGCAGGCGCTACTGAGGCGCTCAATATAAACATTTCTTTATGTTCTGGCCCGGTTCGGACAATTTATTCTAAATAAAATAAAGATAGGAATCTCTATATGAGGCTGCAATAATGCGCCCTGACTACGAGAGGGCGCCTTAGACACTTGCCTAGACTGCCTGCGCCCAGAAACGGCCCCATCATTATTATTTTTTGCTCTTATTTTTATACAGTATTTTTTTTTTTTTTTAATATTTATTTATATGTATTCAATGTGCATTTTCTAGATCCAAATAGTCTGCTACAATGTTGCAGAAGGGCAATGGCAGTTCTGGGTACCAGCTGTATTGGATAGTACATGGAAATTTTACTTATTAGTTTTACATAACTGCATATCTTACTTTTATATCAATTGAAGGATTCCGTAATTTTAAATCAGAACACTTGCAATTTGTATTAAATAATTTACAGCATGACTGGTGCCTGTCTGATTTTTTTTGTTTTGTCTTTTATTATTCACTTGAGATTTATTTTTTGTTTTTACTTACTTGTACAGTTTCCACTTCACTACCAAGTGGAATACCTCTGTCTCCTACACCTCCTGTAATGTTTTCCATGGTTTGTTGGCCTTTCTCTTCCTCAGTCAGGCTGTTGCCAACAAGCAAGTGTTACAAAGTTGCTTTGTTAAACAGGTGAACAGGTTAATGACACTGAGGATAAGAGTGTGATAGAGTGGGTGATGCTCTAATTTTCTAAACCTGGTTCAGTTACAGAGAAACACATTTTCTCTTAGATAAAAGCCAGAGGAATGCTGGATCATCTGTGGTCATGCACAGTTTCATATTTCATTGTAAAAAACCCTTTATAAGTAATTGATTGTCTAATCTTTTGTCTTAAAGACTACTAACGTAGTTGTAGCCCAGCCCCACTGTAGCTGGGTAGGTCTGAAGATGCCACTTTTAAACTCTTTTAATTCCAGGTAGACAGAAATGTAGTCAAAAGTCTCTTGAACTTAATTAAGTTTCCTGTTTGCTTTTGAAAGACTCCAAAATTGTTCCTGTAAGCTCAAGAATAAAGTATCATTAAAAGGACTGTTCTAAGTTTTATTTGTATAACTCTGAATCCAATACCTGTGCTCACAACACTGACAACACCTCATCTTCCATATTGTGATTACCAGGATTAAAAGAACTAAAGTCATAGAAGGCAATCTGTGGACAACAATCACACCACAAGACTAGAACACCTCACAACCCACAAAATGGTGTCATTAAATGAAGATATGGCAATCATATTTTTCCCTTCAAAACTCTTCCTTGAAAATGTTTGAAAACCATCTGGTAAATGCCCAATAAATGCCTGAAAAATGACCAAAAATCCTTCAAAAATGATTGCAAAAGACCACTAAAAAGCCTGAAAAATACAAAACAAATGCTGGAAATTTACAATGCTAAAGTGTAAATAGGCCTTTACTGATTGTGAAACTGGTTGGAACAAAAGCTTGCACCCACTTGGGGTTCCTAGAACAAAGTTTGTAAATGACAGTCTTAAAGCATCAAAAGGTATTTGAGTCCCAAATTCCACTTTGATATGCTGTATCCATCGCACCTTGCTGTGGATCATAGCAAAGTTTCAGGTGAATACTATAAAGGCCTGAATATGTTGCCATACTTGGTGATAACTTATTTATTCAAGTACATGCTTCAAACGCCTGTTCTGCCATCTATGCCTGTTACTTAGAAAGTTAAACATCCAGAGACATATGGCATAGTCCACAGGCAAAGACATGCAAGTGATGTTTTTTTGAATGAAAGATTGAGGGATGAAATGTAATCAAACTCCAGACAAAGTTAAATAACTAAAAATCAATATACTGTGGTACCCGGCGGGGGTTCATGTCCGGCCGGGATGCCCAGGAGGAGCAGAGGAGGGCTTGTGCCTCCTCCAGGACACGAGGGGGCGTCCTCCCTGGTTGCTTTGGGGACCACGGGTACAGAGCTTGGAAGCTCAACCCTGTAGGGGCCCGTGGTCACCGCCAGGGGGTGCCCCGATGCCTTGGGAGCCCTGGACCTCAGTACTTCCGCCACACCCGGAAGTGCTGGGGGGAAGAGGATTGGGGACACCTGGTGGACTTCCGGTTACACCGCTAGAGCTTCCGCAACACAAGGGTGTGGCTGCAGAAGCCATCAGGATGCACCTGGAGTCCTTCCGGGGTGTATAAAAGGGGCCACCTCCCTCCAGTCAGGGGCAAGAGTTGGGAGGAAGAAGACGAAGCTTGGTGGAGAGGAGAGGAGAGGAGAGGAGAGGAGTGGAGGCGGACCAGAGACTGTAAAGGCATTGTGAATGTGGCCAAGGACTTAAAGGGGTGTTTGGTGCTGAGGCACTTGGATTGTGCACTTGAACTGTAAATATAATGTTCAATAAACGTGTGTTTGGTGATACCATCATGTCTACCTGTCTGTGTCCGGGCTGTTCCCCACAATACCCAGGAAGTGTACAACTCTTGAGTTTTATACCTTTGACCCACTTCCAGTTGTGACCCTGCCTAATAGTGGCATAACAACCATTGACAATTTTTTTTAAAATAGTAACACCCAAGGGAAAACAGAATGGCATCCTAAGAAAATGTAACAAAAACAAATCACATTATGAAAATTAATTTTAAAACAAAAATCAAATGTCATAAATAGATTCATTGGGCTTTAAAATGCTATTCTACATATGTAATTTTTGAGTCACAAATAATTGCCGATTCCATAGTGCAGAATGTTAGAATTCCAAACTATGTTAAGTAAGTAGTTAATGTTAAAGACATCTCAATTGGATCTTCTCGTTGACGATGAAGTATCTGCCTTATTGCTGCATGTCGGCACAAACGATATTTATTTACAGCAATCTGAGGTATTAAAGTGGAATTTCATCTCTCTATGCACCAAAGCAAAAAGTCAGAATTTAATTGTGTCTGGCCCCTTACCAAGATTATATAGAGTGGATGTGATTTATAACAGACTGCATTCCCTTCACTGCTGGTTAGGAACCTGGTGTGCAAATAAAAGGATAACCTTTGTGAACAATTGGGATGATTTTTGGGAAAGGCCTGGATTTTTCAAGAGAGATGGTATTCATCCTTACTGGAGGGGATCTTTTGCTTTATCCCAAAATATGGCAGAAAAATTGCCTGGCTGACTGATCAGAGCACCATCCAGACCACAGTCTTGTGATCTCAAATTATAGGCTGTTATTTATCCCACCTGTTACTATTCTGTTGCTGTTACACATAGTCCCTGTTGTGGGGCATCTTATCAATTTAGTCATGATGTAATCCTTAAATTATATTACTTGATAACCAAAAAATAAACTATAATTAGACCAAGAGATAAAACCAGAATCTCCAAATGGGGTCCCTGTAATAGTAACTTAGTTCAAACTAAAACAAAAAATATATCACCAGTTTAGAAATGTCTGTGCAGTTTTACATGCTGCTTATTAAACATTTGCTCTCTTGGAAGTAAAGTTGCTTTGGTAAAATATATTAAGTACAAACTCTGATTTGTGTCTTTTCACTGAAACCTAGCTTAGTAAATCTGACACTGTTCCTTCATAAATCTAGAGATACTGGTAGAAACTCTGATTTGTGTCTTCTCACCAAAACCTAGCTTAGTAAATCTGACACTGTTCCTTCATAAATGTAGAGATACTGGTCGAGGAGGTTGCCTTGGAATAATTCATTGTGACAAAATGCTAATCACTTCTAAAAATTTAGGTGACTTCACATCCTTTGAGGCCCTCATTTTAAATATTAAAACAGATTCCAGCTCAATTATAATGCTAGTCTACTGACCAGCAGGGCAATATTTATTGTTCATGACTGAATTTGGCAACCTTTTAGCTGATTTGGCTATAAATTATGATCATGTAGTGTTGATGGATGATTTTAATGTATAGATTGATGTTGGAACTCACACATTTAGCAAATGTTTTACTTATTTGTTAAATTCAGTAGGATTTTGTCAGATTGTCAATGGTCCAACTCTAACCAATTGTTAGATTAATTATAACTCATGTAGTTGAAAGTCAAAGTTTAAATTTAACCCTATTAAATTATATCTGATCACTACTTAATTATGTTTGATTTGGTTCTGCCCTCTCCAACACATTCACAGATTAAAACAAAGACAGTACAACATCTAGATTATAATTCTGCTTCAAAACATATAGATACTTTGAGTAAGTCAAGTGTAATCAGGGCAAACACTTTAGATGTTAACATTAAATGTAAATGTGGAAAAAAATTTAGATTAACTAACATCAAATTATAATATGACCTTGAGAGATGTTCTGGATGCAGTGGCTCCCCTTAAAACCAAAGTGATCAAAGTACACAGAAATTCACCCTGGTTTAATGAGAACACTCGAGTTCTTAAATTAGAATGTTGAAAATTGGAGCATAGATGGAGAACAACCAAGCTGTAGGTCTTTCAAATTGCATGGACAGAGAGCGTTAAAAAATATATTAAAAAAGCTCTCTTTAAACCCGCTCAGAATACTATTCTAAAATAACAGATAACAACAACAATAATCCTTGTGTACTATTTAGAACAGTGGCCATTTAAACAAATTAAATTCAGAACTACAGTGCAAAGCACTGACAAACATTAGCAGTACTGGCTTTGTGAAATTATTTAATGAGAAAATTAAAAATATAAGGTCCCAGATCTCAGCATCCCAATGCAAACTGCATACTAGTTTGGTAAATCCTGTCTCACGTTGCATTCAGCACTTTACAAAATTTAATCCTGTAATAGAACAGGAAGTCTTAACTTTAATTTCTAAAATGAAACCTACTTCTTGTTCCTTAGATCCAATGCCAGCAATACTAGTAAAAAGCGCAATGGATGTTCTTGCAGCACCTATTTTTAGTATTACTAATAGCTAATGAATGCATGGCACAGATACGTACTGTAATGCACTAAAAGTGTCAGTTATCCAACCCTTACTTAAAGTAATGTGACTTGGACACACATACTGTATACTTAATAATTATAGAACTATATCATATTTGCCCTTTCTCTCTAAAATACTTGAAAAAGTAGTCACTAATCAGCATCAGTCACATCTTACACATCACAATTTATTTGAGAAATTATAGTCTGGCTTCTGCACCAGTCATAGTACAGAAATGGCACTAACATGTGTTGTAAATGACATTCTTATATTTTCTAATGAAGGAAATTCCACTATAATTATGTTGTTAGACTTAAGCACAACATTTAACACCACTGACCATTCTATTGACACTGACAGTACTCCATCATTGTACACTGAAGTGAGCTATGGTGTCCCACAAAGCTCAGTACTGTGACCTTTACTGTTTTCACTTTACATACTTCCACTGAGGTCTATCATTAGAAAACATAATGTTAATTTTCACTCATACACAGATGACACCCAGTTATACCTTTCTTTTAGACCAAATGATGTTTCTCTAATGTTGTCCTCAATTAGATGTGTTAGTGAAATGAAGGAGTAGATGGATGAGAACTACTTGTCTTTAAACACAGATAAAACAGAGATGTTAATTATTGGAGGGAAAGATGCTGATCTCAACAATATTTTGTCATTTTTTTTTGTCTCACTCATTTGGATCACCATTAATTTTATTGAATCAGCCCACAATCTAGCATTATCTTTGACTCTAGCACATCATTTAAAGTGCACATTATAAAATCGTCTAAAACATGTTTCTTCCATCTTAAAAATATTGGAAAATGTATGCATTTTCTAAATATAAGGTATACTGAAATATTAATTTATGCATTTATTTGTAGTATTGACTACTGCAATTTGGTGTTTACTGGATGTTCATATTGTTCTTTAAACAGCTCCCAGTTAATCCAAAATGCTGCTGCAAGAGTTATTACAAGAGCAAGAAAATACAAACACATAACTCCAGTTCTTAAATCCTTATACTGGCTCCCAGTTAAGTTTAAGAAAGATTTTAAAATCCTCCTTTTAACATATAAAGCCTTACAAGGTTGGCTTACTTATCTGAACTTATCATTTTTTACAAAGTAGAGTGCACATTAAGATTTCAAGATGCTGATCTGCTTATGACTCTGAGGATTAATAAAATAACAGTGGGAGGTTGAGCTTTTAGTTACAGGGCCCTAAGCTGTGGAATGGTCTGCCCACTACTATAAGAGATGACTGTTCATTCTCAGCTTTTAAATCCCAGCTGAAGACTCACTACTTCAGTTTAGCATACCCTGACTAGAGCAGCTGATTAACTGTGCATACTGCATCTATGTTGTTAGTCATTGGTACTAAAACATAAGTAATATTATATTTATCATTTGTTGCTAACATTCACCTACTCTGTTTCTCTTCTCAGTACTGACATGTGGTACTTGGTGCCACTGCATTATTGCCAAGTAGTCTGCCTGCCTATGGAAAAGTCATCTGTGATAAAGGAGCTCTGGAATCATCGAGTAGAAAGGTCTTTTCATCAGATTGGCTGGCCCAGAACTGATTCTGCTGCAGAATGGCCAAAAGAGGGAGGCAGCTTGTTGGCCAAGGACTCCAGGATTCTGAACAAATATGAATCCTCATATGTGATATAATCTGTTCTTGCATTTTGCTTTGTATACAGTATTGTGCTATTACTATTGTACTATTGCATTTTATTGTATTCCTTAGGTGGTATTGATAGATTGGCTATCTAGATCTGTGAAGAGGATTACTTGTGTTCTGTTTGGTGTATTGTATTTACCCCATTTTTTGACACCCATTGCACACCCAACATACCTGGAAAGGGGTCTCTCTCTGAATTGCCTTTCTCAAGATTTCTGACATTTTTTTCCCTACGAGGGTACAAGGTTTTTTTTGGGAGTTCTTCCTTGTCTTCTTAGGGAGTCAAGGCTGGGGGGCTGCCAAAAAACAGGGCCTGTTTATGCCCATTGCTGCACTCTTTGTGTGATTTTGGGCTATGCAAAAAATAAATAGTTGTTGTTGTTGCTGATAAAAACCCAAGGAAAATATTAAATAAAGCAGATGATCATAACAGTGCCACTACAATTTAAGAAAAACTGAGCAACCGTCAAACTTAAACTTTATTGCCAGGCAATATTTTTGCTTGGAATACTATCAAGGTTGAGTACACAGAAATAAACAACACAATATACAATACATGACACCATCATAACATTCTATACAGTAAACACAGATATAGAAAACAACATAGTAAAGTAGTAAAGTGTCATGCTTCTGCAACACACAAAGAAGGCTGCACCAAGTCCAAAAATATCCCAAAAATGTTCCTTTGCTAGTAACAAGGGCAACAAAGAATCTTTATAAATGAAAATATTTATTCATAACAAAAATACTCTGTTAAAAAAAGTTCTACTGAGTACAGAAGCCAAATGCCTCCTCAAAAGTCCAAAAGCAATCAAGTCCTAATACAAGTCCTAGAGAGAAGTTGAAAAAACAACAGGGCAAAAGGCCTAAATCCAGTAAATCAGTAATAAGGAAATCACAGCAAAGCAACCAGGGGTCAGATTTATAAAACTTGCATATGTACAAAAAGAGGTCCAAAATGTATATACGCAACCTTCCACACAAAAGTCTGGATTTATAAACAAAAACTTGATGTGGAAACTTGCAAAAATTTATGGTTACTCTGACCCATCTGTGTGCAACATTGCAAAGAAGCAAAATGGGGGATAGTAAGCCTGCCCTTTGCAGGTTACAATCGTACACTCAGTCAGAAAAGAGTGTCCTGCATGCAATGCGGTAACAGAAACCTATAAATAAAGTATCAGTTTAGTTTAAATTTCACTATTCTGTTATGTGATATAGATATTTTCAAACAATGTGATCTGGTGGCTCAACAGTCAATGTACATACCTGGGGGCTTAAGTTGGGGATGAATGTTATTTACTTCACAGCACATAAAGGACTAGATGTATTTTTGTACTTGTGAAGTATTACTGACACATTGCTAGTATTCAGTGTTAAAACAGGTAGTCTGCTACAGTTAGGAACACTCACAAACATCGATCATTTCGGAAATGCATGGACAGAACTTGTGCTATCACTCTGCCTATATGTTAAAACATCTGTACTAAACTTAATAAACTTCAGCTTGATTTAAAACTAAATGTATACCTATAACTTTTGTTCAGTTCTTTTCACTTGCATGCGTACTTGTCCTGTCCCTCAAAAGAAGACCAAAACATGTGAGTGCACAACAACATAGGCATTTGATGAACTGTTTCACTTTTGGCTTATCAAGAAAGAGGCATTGACTTCTTGTATAAACACCTTTTTTTACCAGCATTTTACAAATGTTACCATTGATTTCATTGGAATGAGCACTTAGCTGAAAACACTTGAAAACTGCGGGAGTTTCCTAAACCACTCGCTGATAAAACACTTACGGCCCTTTCACATTTAAAGATTGTTTGGTGACTTTCAAGATTTCTAATGTTGTTTTTTAAACATGTTTTTCTCCATTTTTTTCAAAGAAGCCTTTTGGTGGGAAATATAATACTGTAATGTCATTTCCTGACAATATTTTGTGGGTTGTGAGATGAATGTTGAGCCTTCATAATGTTTATGACATTGCTTTTCACAGTACTGAAGAGGAGGTGGCATCAGCTTTGCAAGTGCAGATACTGAGTTCAGTCATCTTAGGGAGTCTAGAGGTCAACTTAGGACTTTCTATGAAGAGCTTGTCTCACACGTGCAATTAGGAGACAGCTAAGGGCCTGAATGATAGTAATTCCACACCAGACCAGGGGGCAGGGGGTGCACTGACTGTCTCTCTCAATCTCTTGCAGACCATCCACGGGAAATCTCACAGGTTTCTGGCTCCACTGATGACATCACTTCCGGTTCCAGGCACCACTGATGATGTCACTTCCAGTTCTCGGAAGCCGCCATCTTAACTACCTAGTTCAGTTCTGTTTTGGATTCAAACCTGTGAAAATCTCTCACTCAACCATTTTGCAGCCAAGACACAATATACGGGTGGCTGTCCCAAACCTTCTGATGACTTTGTGTTGTTTTTGTGACAAGCTAAAGTGGCATCCTGAAATACACTGGAATACACAAGGATGAGAGTGTAAATACAGAGATATGTGATGTTATGAGACAGAGTCTCCAAAAATTATTTTGAGTTACATAAAAACTACTGGGAAATAATAACCCAAGACAAGAATCATATTTAGGCTAGGCAGGATCAAAACCAGAACATAAGAAAGGTAAATGAATGAACAAAGTTCATTTGCAAATCAAACGTCAAAGTCAGAAAGAACCCAAAATGCAACCTAGTGCTTGACCTATTGACAATCAAACTAATTACTCCTAATTACTTTTGAGTTTTATTCAAATGAGGGATAAAATTACATGAAGCCGACAGCAATAGCAAAAGTACTGTTATGATGTACCGATCGCAGTCACATGATACCACTCAAGTTACATAAGCAAATTGTACAAAAATAAACAAAACATACAGTATATCCCAAAATCCCATTATTACACATTTAATGCTACAATAATGTCTTTATGATATTAATGTGCCATTTCAGTTTTGATTTTTGTTAACCCATACTATTCACAGTTTATACTTAAGGCTGTTTTGAATCATGTAAAGATGTATTATAATCTTTAATTTATGTGGAATTTTTGAAAATGACTTGTCAAAGGTCTCTGTGTACTTATGTTTACTGACAAGGATGGAGTATTCTGTATGTTCTGATTGGACAGAAATATTACGTTTGCATTTACTTATTTGGCTGATGCCTTTATCTAAGGAAACATACAACATTAAAGACACAATTAGTTCAATTTCTTTTATTTTTTTCAATTTGAGCACAGGCAGTTGAAGTGACTTGCTCATGGTCACAAAGCGCAGTAGCAGGATTTGAATCCACAGGCTTAGGGTTTGATGTCCAAAATCTTGAGCTGATGACACCTCATGTGAATTTTTTGTCATTAGGCATATCAGACTTGCTGATCACAGTCGCTGATCTTGTCACTGCACCCAACTGAACATCACTGGGCATGTCTACTTTATCGACCAAGTTATGACTTTCCAGAACAGTTGTGCTTTGCCCTTTCTCTGAAAGCCAATAATGTTCTAGGGTCAGTACAGCAGAAATCTTTGTCTTTTTTATCTTTTTTTTACATTTTGTCATGGTACTAAGACCCTGAGACATCAGACTGATGAGCCTGTTTGTTAGGTCAAAAGCCCCCATGCTTCCTGATGGAGCCGGTGATGTGAGAGGGGTGAACAGCTGTGGTGAGTTAAATTGCAGTCTCTTCACTTTTTTATTTTTTCTGCTCTATTTTGGTATGTAAAACAAAATACGTCAGACAGATGAGCCTCTCTTCTGATTGCAAGGTTCATAATACAGTATGTGTGTTCCTTATTCCTCTTCACTGCATTCTATGCTTTGCATTTCTAGATGAGCGTTCATTGGTTGTCACCTCTCCTGCACACACAAGCTGCCCCTCTGAGCAAAGACTAAATCAAAATTTTACCATAGCCAGTTGCAGACTTGTTGGTCTCAGTCATTAGGTATGCCACATTAGTTGATTAGCTTCACAGGGGGATTCCACTGACTGCCTCTTACTGGTTAAGATTATGTAAATGAAGGGTATGACTGAAAATCAGTGGAAAAGTTGCCTAATGAGACATGGACTTTAACCACTAAGCCACACACTGTCTGCCCTTAGAACATTATGACTGCCAAGATGCAAGATCCAGTGTTGTCACCCTCCCTCACTTCACTAGAGAGGTATTGACTTGCAAGAAACATGCAGCAATGCTTATTTCAGGTCATTGACTCACAAAGTAATAAAGCAAATCTAAGGATGATAGTCCAGTAACTTGCATATTTTAAAACAAGCCAGTAGAATGCAAAATAAAAAAGGGATTTCATTTTGATTGTATCTTGTACATGCCAGTTAAACACCAATCCCAAAAAATAAAACAACTAATAATTCAGTTTTTTTTCTAGTTAGATGAATGGCTTTGTATCCTGACTCCTGAGCTCTAGTTTCAGGACACATTTTTTCTGTAATGTAATTCCACTGTTAAGTGACTTATCATCACTCTTTGGTAAGCATGAAAGCTAATCCCAGCTGAACACATATTTTTTTATTTTATTTTAAATTGAATGGGAAATGGCCTGAAAGTCTATCAGATTTTTTTTTTTGTTGCTGACTATGCCGCCTTTGGGGATATTATGTTGTCATTGGAGTTGATATTGAGAGGAATTTTCCTAAAGCAGACACAAACAGCAAATGAAAAGAATTGTGATAATTAGTCAATTGATTGACAAATTTTATTTAGTATAGCAGCAAAGTGAATACTAGTAATATACTATTAAATTATGTATTGCATTGAATATAAATTAACTATGTAATAGATTAATAAAAAACACAAATATAGCACTAATCCATCCATTATCCAACCCACTATTTCCTAACCACAGGGGTCTGCTGGAGCCAATCCCAGCCAACACAGGGCGCAAGGCAGAAACAAATCCCGGGCAGGGTGCCAAGCCACTGCAGGGAGCGCACACACACACACCCCAAGCACACACTAGGGACAATTTAGAATTGCCAATGCACCTAACCTGCATGTCTTTGGACTGTGGGAGGAAACCGGAGCACCTGGAGGAAACCCACACAGACACAGGGAGAACATGCAAACTCCACGCAGGAAGGACCCAGGAAATGAACCTGACTTTTTTCTTTTTTTCGTTGACTTTTTCAGCAGCTGTCATGCATATATGCCTGTTGCTCCTAACCTTAATTCACAATTTTCTTCTCTATCATAAAAATAGGATCCTGAATTAATAGTAACTTACATTTGTTTAGCATTGGCCCATCTTCATGCCGTATAGCTTATCTGACTGTAATGATATTAAGCTATGGGAGAAGAAAAAATCATCATGTAATCTCTGACTGTGCATTTGTGTGTTGCTCTTTTAAAGCAATATTTGATAGCGTTAATTAAAACATTTGCACAATCCCAGATAGATACAAATTAAATTTAAAAAAATATGTAAAACTTAACCTGTGAGTTTATCTCATAGTAGATTTATACTTTAAGAAAAGTATTTATTTGTGCTTTGTAGTGATGAGAAGTCACTAACAAATTTAATTGCCACCTGAGATTATATAAACTCTTCTTGATCAGAAATAGAATGTTTCAATGCAAAGTAGGTAAAAGTTTATTTTTTTAAAGACAGTGATGTTTTGTTAGGTTTTATGAGGTGTCACTTGCTAAAAGAACTTTTAAACATAATTAATTTAAGCAAAGCTAGTCATCAAATACACAAAAGAAAGTAGACCAATGCATTTCCATATATAATGATTTCCATATGTAATGCCCTGCAGAAAATCCTGCATTCAGTCTTTGTATTCTTCATATTTTAATGATTGATATTTTTGGATTCTTCTTTTACTTCTTGTTTTCTGGCTGAACTTTTTCAGACCTGATGTCTGTATGACCATGTTTGTTTTGGCCTCTTGATCTACCCCATCTTAAAGGTGAACTGCACTAGCATGACATCTGGTGTTAAGGAAAATAAGGGAAGGTTTGAACAGCTTTTACCTTTACAGTCAAATTATCTTAATTTAATAACAAGCACAGATTTACGAATGAATAAACGTCTGTGTTACTGATACAGTCACATATGCAGTAACTTGTATGCTAAGCCAAGTTAAGCAATTTTTCTTCTATTTCAGAAAGGTTTGCCAGTCTTCTAACATATGGCAGTGAGCAAGAAATTGCAATGATGTTTAAGTAAGTGACTTTCTCAACTTTGAATATAATGTGGAAGACACGATTGCTTAGCATGCATAATGCACAATACATTCCTTTTTCATTCTTTTTTAGACCTATGTGATGATAAGGGCATTATAGGCTTTTGTGAGTGGCTTGGGAGATGAGTACAAAAGATTGCCACCTACGTATTATGCATACACATCAAAGGATCTCTTTCAGGGTTCACCAGAGGTATGAAATATCCTGCCGGAGAGAGAGAGGGGTGTTTTCACTAACAGGAGAATCCCAGTGAGGGCAACTGACCTTGCCTCTTCTAGTTGGATCCCTATAAGACCTGGATATACCCGGAAGGAGGTGTCCCATTTGGACCCAAGTCTGCCCAAGAGCGGAGCTACAAAGTCAAGATCCACGCTAGGAAGCCTCTAAACTGTTGAATTTAAGAAGACTGTATTCTTTTTGTTTAATATTGTCTTCTGCTTTGCAGCTTCAAGCACTTGTTTTGTTCAGTCTTGATAAATGAAGGATTAAAAGGGACAACCCAGCTGGCACAACAACATTTCTTTGGACTCCTGCACTTTGCCAAGTTTGTCAAATCCTAATTTCTGGTGATTCATGCTGATGGGGGACCAAGATATTGTGAAAACCTCATGGGTGTGTGGATCGATCATGGTTTAGTGATATATGGTACACAATGTCTCAATACCAAATGATATCCAGGACAGCACATCCTAACAGCTGCACTTCTTTTATTACAACAGTGTAACCATCTTTGAACAGGATTTTCCAACAGATGATTGCTCCTGTTATCGCATGTGCAGGAACACGCGAGAAAAAGTTGCAGTCACAAGATGAAACTTTGCCAAGAGTTCATCCTATATTTTGCCAAAAGAGTTGTACACAAATGTTGAAATCAAAGAACAAAGCAAGGATAATATTAAACCAGAATATTAATCATGAAAGCATACACCAACACAGAAAGATTTTTTTATCCAATCTCACAATAAAAGGAATGCATTGAGCTTCTCTTTATTTTGTCCAGAGCAATTCCATAGCAGCTATTACAACAATACTGCACAAAATGGTGTCATTGGAAGATATAAAATATTTTTAGGACCCTTTTAAAAAAAGAATTATGGAAAATTAAAACAGAAATAATTCTAATGGATAACAAAACCCCAAACAGAAAAAAGAAATTTCAAAAAGCAAAAAAAAATTTAATTTGAAAACAAATCATAACAGGTTCATAAAACTAGAAAAGTCTTGGCATTCAATTCAGATGATTTATTATCATGATACTTTACACGTTTTTGAAATTCTCTGACTTAAACTTCAAAGCCTTACAATATTTACATACTTCTGACATATCACCTGTGTCCATATATTTGATCTCTATTCGCCTTTTAGTTATTTCTCCGAGTAATAATTTCTCTTTTTTTGTGCTAATGCGATGTTTACTTTCTTTTTTTGACAGTCGTTTGTTTCTGCTTTCATATTCTGTATCTTGCTTTGCATGTGTTTCGCGCCTACATTTTTTTGAGTCTTTTGAATTACAGTTTTCATTATCTCTAATCTGCTCTGCATGTGTTTGGCCCCTTTGTTTTGTAACCTCTTTATGACGTTTTACTTTATTTTTTACTCTGTCTTTTATTTCTGACCTTGCTTTGTCCTCCTGCTTTGTCACCCAATCCGTGGTGATTATTTTAACTTTTAGAGTAATTATTTCCATTTGTTTGCGCTACTGCAATCTTTACTTTCTTTTTTTTATACTTTCTAATTTTCCTACTTTCATATTGTTTAACTTTCTCCACATTTGTATCGCACATATGGTTTTTTTTTTTGAGCCTTTCGAATCCACTGCTTTCATAATCTGCTCTGCATGTGTATATCGCCAACGTTTGTGAATGTGTTTATGAAGTTCTACTTTGTATTTTACTCTGTCTTTTAATTCTGAGCCCGATTGGACATGCTTTGTTTCAGTTCCACTTGTTACGGGCTGATAATTACTTTCCTTATTTTCTGAATTTGCACCTAGATTATTTTTTCTTTGGCAATTCTAAATTGGCCCTAGTGTGTGCTTGGTGTGTGGTTGTGTTTGTGTGTGTCCTGCGGTGGGTTGGCACCCTGCCCGGGATTGGTTCCTGCCTTGTGCCCCATGTTGGCTGGGATTGGCTCCAGCAGACCCCCGTGACCCTGTGTTTGGATTCAGCGGGTTGGACAATGGATGGATGGATTATTTTTTCTTTTTTGCTCTTTTTTCTCTCCAACGCTTTTGAGTCTCTTTTCTCCGGGCTGCTTTCTTATTCACTTAGTTGTCAACGTTTCATTTATAACGTATTGTCCTTATACTCTTTATGTGTGCTGAGACCGTGGATCTGTGTGTGCTCAAATCCGTCACAAGACTGAATGTTTTGCTGCCCCTTTGTCTTATTTGATATTGATTGTAAGTAGAGCGTGTCTTGCAAGAATCTCATGTTCAACGTCATTGCGAGACAGTCCTGGGTCAATCTCTTGGCACAATGTCTCATGTTTAAGGTCCTCGCGGATCTTTTAACTGGCTTCCGTGATCTTAACGTGAAGATCACGTCTCGACGCCCTACTGTTTCTCTCCAGGATTTTTTTTATAATAGACAGACATGTTTCTGTTACACATAATAACAGTTTTTTGTTATTGAAAAAAACTCAACAGTTTTGGCACATTTTTGTGGGGGGTAAACAAAATGCTAATGAGGCTACAACATACTGTCATGATTTGGTATGATGTTGGGTCCTCAAAGGCCACCAGTGTTTATTTCCATCATTAGATCTACTTCTAGTATTGTCAGTGGCATGGTCTGTGAAGTCAGGACCCATGCATAAATGACACAACAGGATAAAAAGATTGCTATGAGTGCAAATCCTTACCTGATCTGTGGATACCAAATATCTGAATTATTGAAGTTTATCTTTCTGCTCTTTTCTCACAGGTACTTTTGGTTTTGACCCTCATGTTCTCTTTACTGTGATTATTGTGTCTCATACTGGGCTTCAGTTTTTCATTTTGCTGTATATGTTTTTTTTTTGTTTTGTTTTGTATTTTACTCGTGTACCTGCTACTTCAAACTTACAGTTATTTGAAAATGATGATGGCTTCTAATGTAAGATACTGAGAAAGTAATTTATTAAAATAATTCTTTAAGCTGTCTTCAGCTAATTCAGAATGCTGCACAAGAATTACCATTAGAACTAGGAAATATGACAATATAGCACTGGCTTCCAGTTAACCTTATAAATCCTATAAAATTAATGCATATTTTTGTACAAATTGCTAATAAAGAAAAATGAAATAAGAAGAGTTAATCAGCCACTCTAATCAGGGCATACTAGACTAAAAAAAGTCTTATATTTTCACTTTTACTTTGTGCTTTTCCTTTCAAGGCCACAATAAATTGGGACCTCTAACACAAGTATGCCAATCATTTCATACCTTTGCGGCACTGTAGCAAAAGTCTGAAACTTGTTATTTTATTAGTCCCTAGAATCTTTTTAGATCAGCATTCTCCAGTTTCTATGTAATAATAATTTCAGGTGCTTAAGTAGGGCCTAGGCCATTTAAGGCTTTGCACATAAGAGGGAGTATATTAAAATCAACCCTTAGCTTAATATGGTCTAAAGGATCATTACTGTCATGTGTACAAAGTACAGTGAAATTCATATCTGCCTGTACAGGCTCTATAAGATACTAACCCTTCTTTAATTTGTTTCTCTTCTCATATCTTACTGTAGCATTTGGCTCTACAGCTCTATTTCTAAACTGTTCTCTTGCCCATAGAAAAAACACCATAGATACAGTAAGCCTTAGATCTGCAGGATGAAAAGATTTTATCTTCTTATTAGAAACCCAAAACAAATATATGTAATTTTATATAATGTCCAGTAGAGGCAGCAGGGCAGCGGGCTGGCTGGCTCCTTCATCTCCAGATCTTTGATTATGTCTGACTTTTTTTATGAATTTGTGTTAGAACATGACAAGATAGGAACACGGCAACTATTATCATGCAGCAAATCTCCGAAGGCCAAGAGAGGGTTGATCAAAGGCAGTTAACAGAACGGTTCAAAGTATGGTATTATCAAATCACCCTCTATAAGGGGTTGATGTGGCCCCTGAAGATATGTGAAACTGTGGCAACAACAGAAATAAGGATGGAATGCAAGGCAATAATTACAGTACATCAGGAATTGGATTGGCCTATAACAATGCTTTTCAAGTGTGTGAATTTTTGTAAAAAACATGCTTCAACTGCCACTAAAGTCAATCAGTCTGGGCTACATACAGGAGATTGCAAGAATGGTGATGGAGCTGAGATAGTTGCTTGATCAATCAATACATAGCACAAAGGCCCAGGTTAGAATAGGTTGCAAATAGAAGGCTGGAACAGCTGTCGACCAAACAGATTGAGGCCGTGTAGCGTCTCTCCTGGTCCAACAGGATCTGAGGTCGTGGATCAAGGAGGGAACATTGGCGTTGGCATGAAGCGTCCATCACTGATGCAAGATGGTGCACTTGTAAGGCTGGAGGCTCAGGAATCACCTGGTGATGCTGTGGTTGGATTCCTAATTTGAGCCTAACCACTGATGGGGAGTGTGGACTGTAATCATCTGATAGTAACGGAGGTGTGTCACAGTGAAATTGATTGTCAGGACCTCTTGCTCAATCGCCACGTAACATTTCTCCTAGTCCAAAAGATTCCAGCTGAGAAACATGACAGGGTGTTCAGTTCCATCAATGATTTGGCTTGGTACGGTGCCAAGGCCAGGGTCCACTGGTGGTAATTAATAAAGGAGCTGACATAGGAGCTGACATGAGAGCAGCTTTCAAATCACAGAATGTGGCTTCTGCTTTGAGTCCCCATGTTACCATGTTTTGCACCCTCTTCTGCATGAGATCCTTTAAAGGCACCACCCACTTGGAGAAGCAGTGCACAAACCTCTGATAATATCCCACTAATCCCAGGAAAGCTTGGTTCTGCCTTTTGGTGTGCAACTGGGGCCTGTTGTGAATGGCAGCAACTTGTCCTTTCCGCTGCCCACTACGTAACCCACGTATTTAGCCTTGCTCAGCCCAAAATAGCATTTTTGAGGATCGATCTGGAGGCTGGCTTCCTGGATAGCATGGAGGACAGCTGAGAGGTGTTGCAAGTGATCTTCCCAACTGCCGGAATAGACAATAATATTATCAATTTAGGCAGCACTAATAGTGTTATTCGTCAGCCAGACCAGTGGTTAGCGTTCCTATCTGATCCTCTCTCCTCTTGTTCCTCTGCAGTTCAGCCAAAGACTCTGCCTCCCAATGACATCATCACCAGTCCACCCCCTGCTAATGTCAATTCTGGTAACTTCTGATGATGTAATTTCCGGTACCCAGAATCCATCTTACCACCACATCAGTTCCTGTTCTAGCTGCCCTGACTCCACGTCTTCCCTTTTCCACCATATTTAAGACCAGTATACAACCTGTTAGTCAGTTCTATTGTGAACTCCGCTTATGTTCACCATGTTTCTTTTATGTTTGCTGATTTTTCAGTATACAAGGTGGCCATCCCCAAACCTTTTTCAGTCTACTGATTATTTTTTTTACTACATATTATGAGGGCACAGCAATTTGTCCACCAGATGTTGGAAAGTCGCTGGGGCCCAGTGTAGCCTAAAGGATAAGACACGGTATTGCCAATTGCCACTTTAGGTGCTAAATGCAGCCTTCTCCTTCACAGATTCTGTTAAGGGGATCTGCCAGTATCCTTTTGTCATGTCAAGAGTAGACAGGTACCAGGCATGGCCCAGGCATTCCAGGAGGTCGTCCACCCACAGCATGGGATAGGCCAGCGTGATTAACCCGGCGGAAGTTATTTCAGAAATGCCAGCTCCTGCTGGGCTTGGGGTTTAGTAAAATGGGGCTAAACCAGGGGCTGTGACTCTGCTCAATCAGTCCCGGGTCCAGCATATATATACTAGGGGGATCTGCCCCATGCTTGCTTCGCTTGCCAACCCCTGGGTTTGGTTAACCGGATATACAATTTAAAGAGATTGTTATTTTCATGGGAATTATTACAAATTCATTATTTTCACTTTTACTTTAAAACTTCAGTGACAACAATATTTGGAATTAACTTTTCTTCAAGATTGCATTGAATTTTGATTCCGTGTTTGGACTTACATCGTGACAACGCAATGTATAACTGCCCGTGAGTGAGTATCGTTTCTTTCTCTCTAATAAATAAACCCACTTTTTCGAATGTTTGTCCCTGTGATTTGTTAATTGTCTTAGCAAAAGCTATTCTCACAGGAAACTGTAAACGTTTTAATATGAATGGCATATCAAGATCTCCTTTTCTATTGTGGCAACTTTTTTTTAGCCTTTCAAATTCCACTGCTTTAATAATCTCTAACCTGCTCTGCATGTGTTTCACCCCAACGTTTTTGAACCTCTTTACGACGTTCTACTTTATTTTCTACACTTTGTATTTTATTTCTCACCTCGCTTGGACCTGCCAGGTTTTCAGTTCCACCTGGTCTGGGATGATCATTACTTTCCCTTATTTCACTGAGTAATAATTTCTGTTTGTTAGTGCTAATGCGATCTTTGCTATCTTTTTTTTTTAAACTTTCGAATTTTACTACAGTACTTTCATATTCTTTAACTTGCTCTGCATGTGTATCGCGCTGTTTTTTTTTTTTTGAGCCTTTCGAATTCCACTGTTTTCATAATCTCTAATCTGCTCTGCATGTGTATTGCGCCAACGTTTTTTGAACGTCTTTATGAAGTTCTACTTTGTCTTTTACTCTTTGTCTTTTATTTCTGACGCCAGTTGGACCTGTGAGGTTTTCAATTCCATTTGGTCACGGATGATTATTACTTTCCTTATTTTCAGAATTTGCACATATATTATTGTTCTTTTTTGCATGCTTTTCTCTCCAAAAATTTTGGGTCTCTTTTCGACACGCTGCTCTTTCTTCTTCACTTAGTTGTTGACTTGTCATCTAGAACATATAAAATTATTGTCCTGATAAAATTTATAAAAGCTGAGAGCACAGGAAGTGTGTCTGACAAAAGCATTCACAAGACCGAGAGGTTACATGACTGTGGTCTTGTTTTTTAAAATGGTTTTATTAGGGTGTGACTTGAAAGAATCTAATGGCAAAAGTCTCCATGTTGTGGGACTTCATTCCAAAAAGTCTCTTCAAAAAGTTATGTCTTGTTCCAATATATATATATATATATATATTGTGATAGATAGGGAGGCACTATCGTTCCCTTGAACCCTCGGACCAAATGCCAGACACCAGATAAAAGTCCAATATGAATTTATTTTATAATAATAATGTGCACCAAGCACCCTCCACTCCACAATACTCATAAATAAACACAATAATCCCTACAATAAACAATCCTCCACTCCCAGACGCGTTGTCTCCCTTCCTCCCGAATCAGCTCGCCCGTCTGGGATTTTCCACAGTCCTTAATAGTCCTTGACCCGGAAGTGCTTCTGATCCCTCAGTCCATGTGATTATCCAGCACTTCCGGATCAGGTGAAAACTCTTCTTCTTCATCCCGGAAGAATGTCATTTCCTCTGTCGCTGTGACTAAGATGTACTTCCGGGTTACAGGGGAAATACAAGTCCTTGAGCCTCCCTGTAGTGCCTTTTGGCGGCCCCCACGGTATCCAGCAGGGTTGTGAATAGAGACTTCATTGTCCATGATTCCCTGCTGGCATTCAGGGCACCTCCATGCTGCAGGGAGGGCTCCATCTGGCAGCCTGGGGGTAGTGGCCGGGATGAATGGCTGGCCATATCCCACAATATATATATCTATATATATATATATATAGATATATATATTGTGGAATTAGCGATGTTGGCGCTAACCTGACACAGACTGACAATGGAGGCACAGGTGAAAATGAAACAAAAATATTCATTTTCATCAGCTGGGGGCCACGTCTTCCCCGTGTCCTCCAGCCCTAACACAGTCCCCAAAAACACACCAAGCAAAACAAAACACCTCAACACACTCTTCTTATCCTTCACTCCTCCCAGGCAGCATTGTCCTCCTCCTTCTGACTCTGGCGCCTGGAGTGGTGAATGTCGGCTCCTTTTATAGCCCACCCAGAAGTGCTGCAGGTGCTCATTGACCTACTTCTGGCTGCACTTCTGGGTGTGGCTGCACTCCAGCCCAAACGGGCTCGTTAAGCTGTGCAGCTCTCCCTGGTGGTGGCCAACATTGCATTGGTTTGGACATGTGCAGAGGAGAGATGCTGGGTATATTGGGAGAAGGATGCTAAGGATAGAGCTGCCAGGGAAGAGGAAAAGAGGAAGGCCTAAGCGAAGGTTTATGGATGTGGTGAGAGAGGACATGCAGGTGATGGGTGTAACAGAACAAGATGCAGAGGACAGAAAGATATTGAAGAAGATGATTCACTGTGGAAACCCTAACGGGAGCAGCCGAAAGAAGAAGAAGATCACATAAGTGCTAAATAAGTTATCTTTGAGTGGCACTAAAACCAAAATAAGTCTCTAGTACCTCTGAATTTTTTCTCACCAGTCTGCCAGCCAGCTTACAGTGCTGACTATCCTAAAATAATTTAAAAATTCTACGAAATAGAAGTGCAATGATCATCCCTACCCATAGTTCAACTTTGCATTATCTTTGCTAATTTATGCAAAGAACACAACATAACCATCCAAGTAATGCACAGTGTCAGTTTTAAGCAAGATAGCAACAAAAGAGATCTGTTTTTGCATGCCAAGAGCAAAGGTGTAGATAGAGCAGTTTTTTCCAACCATTTCATATATATATATATATATATATATATATATATATATATATTTATCCATCCAAGGTTCGATCCCCACAAGGAGAAGCAACAGTATGTACACCTGATGAGCCCCAAATAGGGCGAAACACATGTTGTGTACTCTTTGTATTATTTGGCAAGTACTATATAACATGTCTATGATCTGCTTCTCGCAACTGAGAGAATGTGGCGAATGTCTAACGACTGGCTGACCAACCACACGCATTACCTGGTAGGTAACCACCCAAATATCAGATTGTGATAAGTCTTATCAAGATACAATTGATTTGAAATTATAGCCAAGGCATTACTAATGTAATCAGTGTTGTAATGGTCAGCTAAGTCCCTTAGTGTATCATTAATTAGTCATTTTAAGAGCTAACTGCTACTTGGAGAAAACATTAAAATTGCATTAACAACACTAAAACCTGTTATTCTGTTGACTTAGGTTGCAAGATACTGGAATTCCAAAATTTCAGTTTTGGGTTTAAAAATGGCCAAAATGAAACAGCTTTCTCAAGAAATGTGTCAGTCAATTGTCTTTTGAAGAATGAAGGTTATTGCACGTGACAAATGGCCAAAAAAGTGAAGATTTCATACAAAGGTCTCTATTGTTGTCCAGTACAGAAAAAAGAGGGGGAAAGCCCAGATGCACAACTTCATAATAGGATAAGAATACCAGAGTGTGTAGTTTGAAACACAAACACCTAAGAGGTCCTCAGTTTGGCTTCTCCCTTAAATACAACCCAAATATCAGCTTTGTCTACACCAGTGAAGAGATGTCTCCAGGATGCTTTTCCAGTCTTCTTCCAGTCAATATATGTGTTCTTATACCTATTTTAATCTTTTTTTTTATTTGCCAGGTTCAGATATGGCTTTATCTTTGCAAGCATGCAAGACCAGCTTCGCTAAATTGTCTTTTCTCTTTTGAAGATGACACTGGCATTCGAGTGTATTTAAGAAAGAAGGTAACCAAGGACTAGTAAGGCACTTATTTTTCAAACTACATACTCTCATGCCCTTATCCTCTTGTGTAGTTGTGCATCGGGCCTTCCCCTTCTTTTTACATCCTGCTTAGATCCAGCTTGACCTCTTACATGAAATTTCAGCTTTTTGGGAATCTGTCACATGGTGATACAGTACTGCAAAAGACTTCTTTATTAAGGAGGTTACTGGACGATTTTTATTTGTCAGGAAGAGAACTACCGTGTTTGTGTATATGAACCTATCCATTGTCGAGGGTGGAATGCTCAAAAGGAGAACAGATGCTTACTCACCACTCCTACTGAAAGACTGCATTTTCAAATGGAAAAGATGTAGGAATGCATAAGTGAAAGGAACTGCTTCATTGATCTGAATAGGTAATACACAGTAAGTGGAGAAATTGTATTGCTAGTGCTAACTTGTCCATAACACATTCAAACATAACTTCACTCATAAGAGTACCTTTATTGACCTATAACTTTAAGCAGTATGTTTTACATACTCCCTTAAAGAAAGAAGCAGAGCTGTCAACTGAAAATCACTGATAGGGAGCTACTACACATGGCCACCGTGTGGGTCAAAGCCAAGGCTGTGGATGTAGATGAAAATCAGCAACTACAGTATAAAGTGTTGGGGTTTGCACCTCTTCAAAGTGGAAATGGCAATGGTACTTCTGGAATGGTTTCCTTTTTCATGAAGACAGACCAGAGTTTCTGAAGGATTACTCTCCACAGTATTTGTGGAAAAATGTATGCCACAGCATTGGAAAGGAGTCACTAGAGAAAAGGGGTAACAACAGGAATTATTTATTGGCTGTGGAAAAGTGGATGGACTGTTCACCCATACATCTACCTGAAAGGTTTCAGGAAATTTTCTCATCAGTATAATTTGTCGAAGTAAAGAAAGCTCATGACTGTGTACACCAGAAAAATGTTGTGACTGGTATTGTAAAATTAGGAGTATACTTTTCCAAGCCATTTGGTTCCTGCATGGGAAGTGTGAGAGGTATATGGTATTTAAATCCTTTGTTTTAAGCTGAATTCATTTAAGATGGGCATGAGACTCACTACACAAAGGGTGCAACTGGTCTCCCCTCTTGTTGGTAATTTCCATGGACAAAAGGGCACCATAGAGCTGAATGCATGTTGACTATTCAGTCTGCGTTTACTTAGGCTTGAGATAGGGAGATTATACAGGAATAGACCACCTTCAAATTACTTATTTTTAACCACTTGCTATTTAACAATACAGTGTGAAAATTAAGATAATGTAACAGCTAACTTTGTACCACCTTACCAGTGTGTATATACTATGTGAAACAAAAAAAAAAGTTTCAACCAATATACAAAATACAACCAGATGTCCCATTTGTATTTGGTTTCCAAGAGTGTTTAATGTTGAATTAATGACTAAATGAAAGAGAGAACGACAGCAAAATGACGAGGTGTTTACAAGTCCAGAATCTTTTTTGGGATGTGAGAAGAATACGGTCACATACTGTACATGGGTAGAACGTGCATACTTCATATAGCCAATTAAAAATCCCAGTAGCTAAATAAAGTCTACAATCATAAGAATGTCTGCTGCCGTAAAATTAAACACGTTGATTTAACAGGAAACGCTATGATGCAACTGGCAAACTTTCGCAACCTACAAATTGCAATCCTTTATGAAATAAGATTCCAGTTATACTCTGCATCACTGCAGAATGGCTATCTGATATCTTTATGTGATGCATTTTTCAGTATTTCACATGCAAAGGGATCGAGTAAAATCCACTTAAAAAGAAAGACTGCAAAGTAAGACTAACAGCAACACTGGATGTTGGACTACAAATTCCACGCAACAACGTTCATCACTTTCGTAATCCAACATGATAGGCAGTTTAGTTTATTTAACTATCAGGCAGCTCTATTGACGAATCCGAATGCGTGTATGCAAATATTATATTCGCGTAAATTTCACGTGAAACTCCCCTTCCAATGACCGCAATTCTTTGCGACCCGGATGTTATCGTCTGCAATAACATTTGAAAGCGGATGCAGTTCTATTTATCGCTCGAGAAGATCAACAGAACGGGCAAGTGGCATAGTGGAGCGTGTAGTCGTAATTCAGATTATCTCTGAGCAGAAACAGAACTCGCTTGTTGTATGAGTCTGTGTTGGGGGCGTTCATACCGTCACTATGTCTCGGGGCTCTATAGAAATTCCCCTTCGGGACACCGACGAGGTAAGTGATGTAGTTTGGGTTCCTTCTTTAAAAGTAAAGTTAGATGGCACTCGGAAAAGTGTTTTTCACATTCAGTGATTTTTTTTTTTGTGGTTCGTGATTGTTAGCCCTCATGAGTTCATGTGCCCAATGTTAATTGTTGGCACAATCAAGAACTTCATTTTATAAATTACTGTTGCATACGAATCTTGAGTTTGGGTATGTCGTTGACTTTGTAATATTTTGCTTCTTTTTGTAATGTATTGGTGCTGCATATTACCTCTTCTGTAAGTCCGCATTTTGGGCTTGGTTTCCACGTAACTGCAGTTTTACTCCGTTATATACGCAGTGTCTTCGTGCAATTGTTTTAAAGTACTGCCCCATTATCTTGGCGCGTATGAGGAGACTTGGACTTTTCTTTTGCTGGTTTCATTAAATGTATGCGCAAGTAATCAGCAGTTCATTATCAAAGTGAAAAATCATTTTTTCAACAGCAACAACAAAAATCTCTCAATTCTTTTTGTAGGTCATTGAACTTGACTTTGATCAGCTGCCTGAAGGAGATGAAGTCATTAGCATCCTGAAGCAAGAACACACTCAACTTCATATATGGATCGCTTTGGCTGTTAGTACTGTATTAGGAATTGCTTTTTTTTTTTTTTTTTTAAATAGTTTGTCATTTGCGACTGATCTTCAGTCCAGTTAATTAGAACCTTAGAACAATGTTTATTGACTACAGCACTTTAGTAGTATCTGAAAGTTTAGGGACTGCTTCCTTGAAAGCAATTCCATTCCATTGGACAGCAATGTTGTTAATAATAGTACTTTGTAGTAAAACAAAGTTCTTTAACAGTATATATAATAAAAGTATTTCTTTAATATAACTGATACCAAATGTTGCTTGTTTGTAGCTGCTGTGATGTTCTTAAAGTTCAGAACACAGTTAATATGACGTAATATTGTTTCCCAATTAAAAAAATAACAATGCAGCTGGAGTATTATAAACAAGGGAAGACGGAAGACTTTGTGAAGTTGCTGGAAGCTGCAAGAATAGATGGCAACTTAGACTACCGAGACCATGAAAAAGATCAGATGACCTGCTTAGACACCTTGGCTGCTTATTATGTACAACAGGCCAGGAAGGAAAAAAATAAAGATGCCAAGAAGGAGCTCATTACGCAAGCCACCTTGTTGTATACAATGGCTGACAAAATTATTATGTATGACCAAGTAAGTCAGATTTTTAGATTACACATTTTATATTGCATGATTTTCTTTGTTTCTTATGGTTTTTTCATGAGTTCTGTTAATGCAGGACAATAATGTTAAAAAATATTAAGCTCATTGTGTTATCTTGGTGGTTCAGTACTTCTCTTTGGCTTATTTAAAGATAATTCTAAATAGATATTGATATTTGATGTTAACATATCTGGATGTGGTGTTAGGTACTCAAGGTGTCGAGTATATCTGAAAGAATGTCAGGGTGTGAATGTTTTTAAAATGACACTAATGTTGTATTGATGATTTAATCTAGAATATCTGAAGCTTCAATTGTAGTTAATGTGGAACAAGTCTGTTCAACAAGTTATTTAATAATTAACTGACCTGGGAATGCATGTCCATTAGTTATTAGTAAATATTGATTATACAAGTATGTTTTTGAGAAACTCTACTTTTCTCTTTTCGAAAGGGTGGAGTATTTTATTTTAATGCAGTTTGTTCTTTGATATGAGTCAGTTGTTGATTTATTCAGTTATAAGGTAGGAATGCAAATAAATGGATTTTTTAATAAAGTATAAGGAAAAAAAAACTGGAGTAAATTGCATTTTTTTTTCTTCCAGAACCATTTGTTGGGACGTGCCTGTTTTTGTTTACTGGAAGGTGATAAGATGGACCAAGCTGATGCCCAGTTCCATTTTGTACTTAACCAATCAACAAATAATATTCCAGCTCTTTTGGGTTAGTATTTAAAAATGTCTTTTCATGATTGAGGCAAACCATGCTATAGTCATACTAGCAGTAATAACCCATTTTTGCACAGCTTGTGTTACTACCAAAAGTCAAATTGTAAGTAATGTTAGTAACTTGACATTTTTTCTATAAAAATGCTAAAGTTACATTTGTGGTCTTTTTGCATTTTTTATTATAGGACTGGCAGTTTTTTTTTTCCCCTAAGTTGCACATTTAAGTAAAATGGTACATAAGTATTAATAGGAGAATAAGACTTGTCTTTGACATATAATGCACTTTATAGCAAGGTATATGATTCTTTGTTTACTGTATTAATGGTTGCATAGTAATAGCCTGGTGGAACCAAAGCCCAGTGCTGCAATCAAAACTGATTTACCATGCTATTTATTTTGACTAATCTCATGTTACATAGGCATTACTGCTACTGTGTCACTGTCATCGTTTGCCTTCAGAAAATATTCGTTTGAAAGTAATAGGTTTCATACTGGAAGTTTACAATAGAGAATTCGATACTTATGAGGTATAAATTGCCATAACCCGACAATATATTTTAATACTTTAACAATTATTCTTTAAGAATTTAAGCCTCAGTGGCATATAATTAGACCATGACCTGAGTTGTTTGGCAATACAATATTCATAATATATTTTTGTATTTTACTTTGTGTGTCCTGTCCTTAAAATACTAATGATTCAGCCCTGAAAATCTAATGTACTTTAGTTTGTGATATTTGTGTAGGGACTATAGTCAATTTTAACTAATTATCTTTGAAATTCTTAGGAAAGGCTTGCATCTCCTTTAACAAGAAAGACTATAGAGGCGCTCTGGCATACTATAAAAAAGCACTTCGTACCAATCCTGGTTGCCCAGGTAAGGAGAGAAATTTATCAAATGTTTTTATTTTTAGGCTGTTGTGATACAAATTAATCTGACTCTACTGTGTCTGTGAATAACATAAAAATCCGATGGTCTATGGGTGTCAATTAAGATCTGCTTTTGTATTTCATCTGCCAGTGAATGGTTACAGTAGGTTTTTCTAGTTCCAGCATGTTGGACAGTAAACAAATCCACTTGTTGTTGGTTTTTTTTTTTTTTTTAGTATGTGTTACTAAAGTAACTGCAAGGCTTTGTGTTCAACTTCAGTTGTGAGGGTGTTGCCTCTGACCGGAGGAAGACAGATATATATCAGAATTTAGAGAAATATTTCAAATGAACATTGTGCTATGCATGTTTCCCTTTTTTATTTTAAAAAACTAGGACTATGTCTTCTAGCCTTCATTTAAAATTGATTCAATGTTGTACTTTACAGTTGAATTTCATGTTCACAATAATTGCAAGATCTTTTAGAAAGCAGCATCTTGATTAATTGTCAAATGTCTTGTATTAGTTTTGTTTCTTAGTGGCATTCATTTTGTATAATGTGAGATCCATGCTGACGATGTATCCTTTGTCCACTTAAGTTCTTAAAACTCCTTCGTGTCTGTTCAGTCAATGTGAGTGGCTTTCTGACAAAATAATTTTATTTGCTTCTCCATTCTTCCCTCCTGATGAAATTCTGTACAAGTATAAAATCCAGCAAAAAAAATCTTAATAGCAAGCCAATTCTTTTTCTTAGTATCTCTATGAATTTTTTTTAATGAATTTCTGTAAACTACTAATACTTTAGCATGTTTAATTCAAGAAAAGAGATTAAAATATATTTGTTAATTTAAATTAGTTTTGTCAGTACATTTTTGTAAATTGTATAAGTCTGTCAAATCTACTGTTTTTTCTTTTACTGATGTGCATTTAATGATGCTAAAATGTTTTTTTAAACATTCTCTAACAGTTTTAAAACTTCTACCTTATCAATCTTTTTTTTTTTTTTTTTCTTCTCCCCCCTTACAGCTGAGGTGCGATTAGGTATGGGCCACTGTTTTGTAAAACTAAACAAATTGGAAAAAGCACGGCTTGCTTTTAGCAGAGCTCTGGAGCTCAATCCCAAATGTGTGGGTGCATTGGTTGGACTGGCTGTTCTGGAACTGAATAACAAAGAAGCCGATTCCATTAAAAATGGTGTTCAGCTCCTTTCAAGAGCATATACAATTGATCCTAGTAATCCAATGGTCCTAAATCATTTGGCAAACCATTTCTTTTTTAAAAAGGTATGAAGATTTCTTATTTTGTGGTTTCATAAAACTTTAATCTGACACCTCTGTCACCTTTTGCAGTTTTTTTTTTTTTTAATCGATACAGTTCTATGCAAAAGTATTCATTCCCCTTGAAAGTCATCATAATTTTCTGCATGACAAAAGATTTGTACACAAATGTATCCATTTAGCATTTGTAATGTGAACTCTTATGCTGTACCAGTATATTTCCAAAGTGAAAATAAACAGTTTTCTGTAGACATTTAACTGAAGAAGAAAAATCTCAAAAGTTAATATTTTCGTAAACATTTAAACCTCTATGCTTTTGGAAGTTCCAGGTATACTCAAATGACAAATTAATCATAAAACAAAGGTGGCAATCATTTGAACATAATTTTCAGTGACATTAGACAGACTGTCTTCTATTCTGTTTGTGAGGTCCACAGCCCCCATGCTGCCTGATGGAGCTGGTGCTATACAACTTATTTCTGGTATAGTGCTCTTCACTGAGTGCAAATGCATAACACTGAAAATTTTCTCTGTTAAAATACAAGTATAGATTATACTAATTACTAAATGCAGAACTGGTACACCTATAAATACAGATTTATTAAAACACACAGATTCATAACTAAAACCTCAACCTTCCACTGTTATTTTTTTCATTATTGGAATTTTAAGTAGGCCAGCGTCTTGAGATCTCAGTGTGTACTCTAGTTTGTAAGTAACAAGTTCAGATAAGTAAGCAGGGCCTTGGCCATTAAAGGCTTTATAAGTTAAAAGGATTTTGAAATCAGCCCAAAGCCTAACTGGGAGCCAGTGTAAGGACTTGAAAACTGGAGTTATGTTTGTATTTTCTTAACTGAAAGCTGCCTAAAGAATGATTTAGAATAGCTAATGAGTCATACATTGCAGTAGTTAATCCTACTAGAAGTAAACACATGAATTAATTTCTCAGTATGTTACATATTTGGAAAACGGCTTGAATGTTTTTTGTTTTTTTTTGTTTGTTTTTTTATTAAAAAAAAAATGTTTCAGATAGTTTTTGTAATGTGTGTTTCAAAAGATATGCTAGTGTTATAGAACACCAAAATTCCACGCTATACCAGCACTTTGCAAAGGGTTAATAGCTGTGGTACATTCAGCCACAGTTTCTGCCCTTTTCTTTTTCCCTCCATTTTTGTTTTAGTACATAAAACACAAGATATGTGACTTGTGGGCTTCTCTTCTGTTTGTGAGGTTTAAAACATGTGTGTCAATTATTCCTCATTGCTACATTCCATGTATTGTACTTCTAGATGAGCATTCATTGGTTGGTGGCAATCCTACATATGGAGCCTGTTTCTCCAACCAAGGAGAAAATCAGAACTGTTCGATTTTAGCAGTGCGAGCTGCAGACTAGTTTGTCTCAATCATTAAGTGTGTCACAATCCTCTTCATGGTGTGCTGCTCCCCGCCTTCAGTTGGTGAAGATTATGTAAATGAAAATCGTCATTTAACGTGACGTGGACTTAATTCAGGATACTTGGGACCAGGAGTTTTTCCAGATATTTTTGAATTTTGAAACTTTTTCATATAAATAATGGGGACACCCTTGATCAAGTAGGGAAATGCAGCGAAAACAGTTAAACAGTGACTCGGACATACTGTATGATTCATATCAGCGAGCCATTACAGTTTTATTATGTGCATTGATGTGACAAAAAGCAAAGCTGAAAAGTGATGAATGTGCTATGTAGACTGTATTTTGGTTCCCTTTTAAGAAGGTCAGTGCTGTGTTTTTTGTCAGTTTGTATAGGCTACCTGTTGTCATTTCTCAAGGAACTGTCTCACCGGTCAGGAATATCTTGGCTAATCTTCCCTCCATCATGCACTCTGTGCTGGAAGTCATTAACCAACCAAGTCCCTACATTCAGTTTTCATATACAGTGGAACCTCGGTTCATGACCATAATTCGTTCCAAAACTCTGGTCATAAACCGATTTGATAATGAACCGAAGCAATTTCCCCCATAGGATTGTATGTAAATACAATTAATCCATTTCAGACCGTACAAACTGTATGTAAATATATCTATTTTTTTTAATTTTTAAGCACAAATATAGTTAATTATACCATAGAATACAAAGCGTAATAGTAAACTAAATGTAAAAACATTGAATAACACTGAGAAAACCTTGAACAACAGAGAAAACTAACACTGCAATAGTTCATGCTGTAGTGCTAGGAACCGCTTGCTAAAAACACTTTTTTTTTTTTTTTAATGAGTTTTAAGCACAGGGGAAAAAATGAACATTTGAAAAATCCGTAATTTAATAAACCACCAAGAAAAGTAACATTTGAACAATGCAGGCTACGAACCGATCACTGTAAACAGAACTGAAAACAAAAACAAGCCTTCTCTACCTTGTGCGTCCGCTCGCTCGCTCGCTCTCTCTCTCTCTCCCTCTTTTGCGAGCCTGGAGTGCCTGTGTGTGTGTCTCTCTAGAGCCTCTCGCGCTGCCTGTGTGTGTGTGTGCGCGCGTCTGTCTCTCTCTGGCGCTGCCTGTGTGTGTGTCTCTCTCTCGCTGCCTGTGTGTGTGTGCGGCTCTCTCTCTCCAGCGCTGCCTGTGTGTGTGTGCGCGGCTCTCTCTCCAGCGCTGCCTGTGTGTGTGCGCGGCTCTCTCTCCAGCGCTGCCTGTGTGTGTGCGCGCGGCTCTCTCTCCAGTGCTTCCTGTGTGTGTGCGCGGCTCTCTCTCCAGCGCTGCCTGTGTGTGTGCGCGGCTCTCTCTCCAGCGCTGCCTGTGTGTGTGCGCGGCTCTCTCTCCAGCGCTGCCTGTGTGCGTGTGTGTGTCGCGCTCTCTCTCTCTTGCTCTCTTGCTCGCTGCACAGGAAATGCACAGAGAGAGACTGAACATGTACAAACCGAAAGGGAACCTGGCGTATTCGTATACCGAGTGTGTGGTCGTGAACCGAGGCAAAAGTTTGGCGAACTTTTTGGTCGTAAACCGATTTGTACGTGTACCGAGACGTTCGTGAACCGAGGTTCCACTGGTATATTGGTATACATAAAACATGTTTTTACTAACGTAAGAATATTGCCAAAATAAAAATAGTTTTCCTAACGCAATTGGAGCAATTTTACTGAGCTCCTATTGCAATTAGGGCACTTAGCAAGAAGAAGCTGCTTTTGTTATGTTAACCATAAGCAGTAACATTCCATTAACTAGTTGTCTATAATTTTAATGATGCCACACAGCATTTTTGAACACTGGTGTAATTGTGTGATTTCACTGGGTACAAAATTCATCAACTGTGCTTCGTTGCTTACTGGCGCTCTGTGCTTTAAAGGGGTAGCTAAATATCTCCAGGCCCCCCATGCATTGTTTCCTTACTTGGCTTGATGATTCATGGGAGATTTCCCCCTCACCACCCCCAGATAATTAATCGTGTATAAGTTGCTTGGTGCTGCTCTAAGCTTCATGGGTGACCCAAAATCACCCAACCCCTATGAAAGAACAAAATATATTTTAAATCAGCATATATTTTTATATCCATGTTTTGGCGTAAGCATATTTCCACACTCAAATCCAATTATCATTAGAAATCTCTGGTGTGGTATTTTTCCCACTTGTAGCGTCCTGTCAGCTCTCAAAAAGTTTCAGATTTTGAAATTTCAGATTAGGGATAGTCAATATGCAATGGGGTTTACACTGCAGAGTATCTTAATCTGTGAAAGATAGACAGAGTTCAATGTGGTGATGTCCGAAGCATTTTCTTTATTAATCATGGTTACCCTGCATAGTTAAGACATGTACTGTAGATGACATTTAAAAGGTGTTCAATGATTAGGGTTTTGTAAGGTTATTTTTTCCAGATATTTTTTTTTGCTGTCTTTTGAGCATTCTATCTGGCATACATAGTCAGTCATATTTTGGCAGTTTTAATACATAATCTGAAGCAGGAGAAAAGCTAGTATAAAGTTCTCCACTGCCAGCCTGTTTACTTGCTTTTTTAACATTGCATTAATAACCTATCTTGAAAATGCTTATTTTTAGGATTACAGTAAAGTACAGCATTTGGCACTGCATGCTTTTCATAACACTGAGGTGGAAGCGATGCAAGCAGAAAGTTGTTACCAACTGGCACGCTCTTTTCATGTCCAGGTAAGTTAAAAATATTTGTTAATGCGACACTAAGTTATTCTCAGGGTTTTATAACTAGGGTGGTGTTGCCTCTTCTTAAGTCAAGTATGTTAGTAGATTATTTTTTTTTAATCTCTATACACCTTAAAGGGATTTCATTATGGTTACACATAGGAAATATGAATTTTATCATAATATTAGTCCTTAAATATTAGTGCAAGTATTGATTTGTCTGTGGAGTGATTTAATACAGATATGTGTTAATTTTTAGTCTTATAATGTAATAATTGCAATAATTCCTAGTTGGTTTTACAAAGTTCATTTTTATTTAGGAGGACTATGACCAAGCTTTTCAATACTACTATCAGGCAACTCAGTTTGCCTCCTCTACTTTTGTTTTGCCTTTCTTTGGGCTGGGACAAATGTACGTTTATAGAAGAGATAAGGAGAATGCAGCACAATGCTTCGAAAAAGTCCTGAAGGCATACCCTAATAATTATGAAACTATGAAGATACTGGGGTCTTTGTATGCTGCATCTGAAGATCAGGAAAAAAGAGATATTGCAAAGGTATTTTGTGCTATCTTAGAAATATTTGATTTTTTTTTTTCTGCTGTTCCTTAAAATAAAAAAAATAATGTAGAAATCTCCAGGCAAATCGGTTAAGTAAAGCCTCCATTTGTTTTCGATGTATCTTTCCTGTTTCTAGGGTCATCTGAAAAAAGTAACTGAGCAATATCCGGATGATGTTGAAGCTTGGATTGAGCTAGCACAAATTCTTGAACAGACAGACATTCAGGTATTATACACTATTTATTTCGAAAATGGTATGGGAATATTAGTGCTGTTGGTACTGGTATGTGACAGACTTGCAAGTAAGTGTTTGTTCCCCATGTCTTTGGACTGTGGGAGGAAACCCATGCAGACACGGGGAGAACATGCAAACTCCACGCAGGGAGGACCTGGGAAGAGAACCCAGGTCTCCTTACTGCGAGGCAGCAGCGCTACCACTGCGCCACCGTGCCGCCTCTATGAATTCAAATAAATAGCCCAATTTCTTTAATAAGAAATACAAATGAGTATATTCCTTTCCTACCAGACAAGTAAATGGTATGGTACTTTTGAGGCAGTTCCACTATCACTACTTTTGTTGGTCTGTCCTTATGGCCAATGTGCCTTGAGTATATAATATTAAAATCCCTTTTGATGAAGGTTACACATACTTGTTTAGGTAGAATTATGTTAGAGACCCTTTCTAAACACCTAAAAATCTGGTCAAGGTTTTGTTTAGATATTATCAATCTGTTCAGTACTTTTCAGATTATGCTAATTTAGAAGTTAGTAAAATTAGAAAATTGTTATTTTGTGACAGTGGTTTGTTTCTTAATGTTTTTTTATGAATCTTGGCTAACTGTACTTTGTGCATCATGTTTACATGGGTTTGTGGTTGCTTTCCTGTGGTAATTGTGACGGTACTAAGGGACAGAACCAATTATTCAAAAAGTGGAGAATTCATTGAGTTGCATTACTCACATAGAAATCCTGGTTGATGACTAGATGAGATTTCAAACTGTGTTCTAAGTGTGGTTGAGAATTTTCAACAAATAATATTATGTAAACCAAATGTTTTTGAAAATTTGCATGCTATCTTTTTTTGCCTAGTTTTTGTGTCCTTTGACCTTATTGATATTTTGTGGAAAAATACTAGCATTCCTTCCCTGCCCACCCCCCCAATTAAATTGTTCCCATAGGTGACTCCTGACAATAAGGCTACTTTTTTTGTGTGTGTGTGTGTGTATTATAGGTATATTAGACCCAAGGGAATGTACTGCCACCCTATCCCTGACACAGACAGGCAGGACATGACTTTGCGACACAGCACACTGTTTAATTTATTCACAATACAGTCCAGCATCAGCCCATGTGCTTTATTGGAACTCAGCAGGCTTGGGGTGGGTCTGGGGTTTGGTTGTCTGTAAATAACTAAGGTTGTATTCATTTTGCAAAAAAAGCATTAGTCTCTTTTAATTGCATATAAATTTACCACTCTAAGCCATAATGATTACTTGATCAAGTATTTTCATTGTGAAGGTAAACAAATTTGTGACTTGTGGGTTGTTATCCAATAAGAGTTCTGAAATCCCTAGTCCACTAATGTTCAAAATAGCTTTGAAGTAAGTAAGCTCATCATTTTTTACACAATTTTATTCACCTTGCCCTCTCAGTTTGTGTGGGCCAAATTTTGTGTTCAATTTTTTTTTAAAGGTGACATTCTTATTTTAGTGATTTTTAGGGTCAGTTAGAACAGTGGTTCCCAAAGTGGGGGTCGTGAGACATTGGGGGGGGGGGGGGGGGGGTCGCGAGATGATTTCCAAGAAATCAAATACTTTTTAAAAACTTTTTAGAAATTAATTTTTTAGAAATAACATTTTATCCATAACTAACAAAAGATAAAAACTAGTAGTTAATAGTTACATTTAAAAAAAACATGCAAATTAAAAAGCCATCAGACTGTCTTGGAGCGAGTGCGTCGGTGTGTGTACAGAAGGTGCTGGAGCGATGCTGGGGAAAAAGAAAGGTCTTGAAGCAAGAGTCTTACAAGTGGCGCCTCACGTAAAATTCACGCATTGTATTATACACGGAGAAGCTCTTGCGAGCAAAACACTTGACCCAGAACTTAAACGTGTTCTTGAGACTTCGATAAAAATGGTCAACAATATAAAAGCGCATCCACTCAATATCAGACTGTTTGCCACTCTGTAACGAACTGCGATCGGAGCATGAGTGCTTGCTTTTCCATATAGAAGTCAGGTGGCTTTCGCGAGGGAATGTGCTCTGCCGCCTGTTTGAGCTGCGGGACGAAGTGCGCTCATTTCTGATGGAGCATGGGTCCCAGCTCGCTGATCACCTCACTGATCCTGACTGGTTAACAAGGCTAGCGTAGTATTTGGCTTGCATATTTGAAAAACTGAATGGAATTAATATGTCATTTCAAGGTGAGAACACACACATAATTTCGCTAAATGATAAAATCCACGCATTCAAGAGAAAACTTGAGCGCTGGACTGAGCGAGTTGAAATAGGAAGGATTGATATGTTTTCTGAGGTGGATGAAAAAAGTTATATGGTTGTTAGAGCATTATGTTCTTTTTTGTTGTCATGCTCTTGTTTGGATAAGATATTTTGTTGAAATTAAACAAATGAGTAAATTACTATTAAAAAAATTTATATGGTTGTTAGACCATTGTGTTCTTTCGTGTTGTCATTCTCATGTTTGGATAGGCCTATTGGCGCATGTGCACCGTTGCGCGCAACATTTGTATATTTTAACCACTTCCGAGGATAGTGGGGGTCACGAGTCACTGGCACGGTTATTTTGGGGGTCGTGTGCTGAAAAGTTTGGGAACCCCTGAGTTAGAACATCACAAGGTGACTGAGGTTTTTAATCAATGTCCATTTAACATGTGCTGATAGCATGATACTTTCTTTGTCCTTAAATGCATATCAGCCAGTTGTTGTTGCAAATTTGACAGTATGTTTTCCTTAAGTCACTGGCTAATATTTATTTAATATGAGCAAGGCTAATGAGAAAGTTTCCCAGCCTGTCTGTTTCTGTAAAAAGAAACAAGTGTTTCTTAGTGTATGTCAAATAGTTTTCAAAGTTCATGCATCATTACAAAACAGATGCTTTCCTTTTACTTTAGGTACATTGAAAAAGAGTGTACTTTTTGTACTTGATTGCCAACAAGATGTTTGTAATTAATAAACAGTGTCTAATGCATCTGTTAGATTTTGAGGTAACCTGAATTCAAACATACATGCAGCAAAAATAGGTTCAGGCCTATTGTAAATAATTCTGTTTAAAATGATTTATACTTTGACAGAATACAGCTACAGAAAATGATTTTTTTTTCAGCATCTGCTTTCCTAAGCTTTATGGTAATTTAGTTGTTGTGCTCCTTTACGCAAGGTAAAGTTGATTGAGCACATTTTTGCTACAAACTTCCTGTAAACCGAGAGCAGTAAGGCAAACTTTACCAGAGAGAGAGGGCTGGAATATTTCCCTTTACATTGAAGAAAGCGGAGTAATAAACTGAGAAAAAGGAAACTGATGAGTCATCCTGTAAGTGTAAAAGATTACTACAGTAATCCCTCCTCCATCGCGGGGGTTGCGTTCCAGAGCCACCCGCGAAATAAGAAAATCCGCGAAGTAGAAACCATATGTTTATATGGTTATTTTTATATTGTCATGCTTGGGTCACAGATTTGCGCAGAAACACAGGAGGTTGTAGAGAAACAGGAACGTTATTCAAACACTGCAAACAAACATTTGTCTCTTTTTCAAAAGTTTAAACTGTGCTCCATGACAAGACAGAGATGACAGTTCTGTCTCACAATTAAAAGAATGCAAACATATCTTCCTCTTCAAAAGGAGTGCACGTCAGGAGCAGAGCATGTCAGAAACAGAGAGGAAAGCAAACAAATCAATAGGGATGTTTGGCTTTTAAGTATGCGAAGCACAAAGCTGTTGAAGGCGGCAGCTCACACCCCCTCCGTCAAGAGCAGGGAGAGAGAGAGAGAGACAGAGAAAAACAAAGTCAAAAATCAATACGTGCCCTTTGAGCTTTTAAGTATGCGAAGCACCGTGCTGCATGTCGCTTCACGAAGCAGCTGCACACAGAAGGTAGCAACGTGAAGATAATCTTTCAGCATTTTTAGACGAGCGTCCGTATCGTCTAGGTGTGCGAACAGCCCCCCTGCTCACACCCCCTACGTCAGGATCACAGAAAGTCAGCGCAAGAGAGAGAAAGAAAAGTAAGTTGGGTAGATTCTCAGCCATCTGCCAATAGCATCCCTTGTATGAAATCAACTGGGCAAACCAACTGAGGAAGCATGTACTAGAAATTAAAAGACCCATTGTCCTCAGAAATCCGCGAACCAGCAAAAAATCCGCGATATATATTTAAATATGCTTACATATAAAATCCGCGATAGAGTGAAGCCGCGAAAGGCGAAGCGCGATATAGCGAGGGATCACTGTATACTCATTTAATGCTGCTTGATCAATTAACACTTTCATACATGCTGTATGTTAAATAATGCATGTGTGTCAATCAGAGTTGTAGTAGAATGACTCAATTAAACGCTGAACATTTTCAAAGAAGGACTCCTTGCAATGGCCTTGGAAAGCTAATTATTTGCAGATGTGTGTATTTTCTGAAATAGAACAAATACAGTAGCATTAAATAACTGTCACAAAAATAAATGCCTACAGAATACTACAAACCAGTAATAACCAAAGAGGGCCAGTAGATGGTGGCAGAAATTAACAACACTATGACATGCCATCTCTGGCGCAGATATTGAAAAGAAGTTACTAAATGCGTTAAAGCCATACAGACATGCAGCACACTACTTAAACAGCGGTTACAATGTCCATTTTCTAAAAGTACATATATACAGTGCATCTGGAAAGTATTCACAGCGCATCACTTTTTCCACATTTTGTTATGTTACAGCCTTATTCCAAAATGGATTAAATTCATTTTTTTCCTCAGAATTCTACACACAACACCCCATAATGACAACGTGAAAAAAGTTTACTTGAGGTTTTTGCAAATTTATTAAAAATAAAAAAATTGAGAAAGCACATGTACATAAGTATTCACAGTCTTTGCCATGAAGCTCAAAATTGAACTCGGGTGCATCCTGTTTCCCCTGATCATCCTTGAGATGTTTCTGCAGTTTAATTGGAGTCCACCTGTGGTAAATTCAGTTGATTGGACATGATTTGGAAAGGCACACACCTGTCTATATAAGGTCCTACAGTTGACAGTTCATGTCAGAGCACAAACCAAGCATGAAGTCAAAGGAATTGTCTGTAGACCTCTGAGACAGGATTGTCTTGAGGCACCAATCTGGGGAAGGTTACAGAAAAAATTCTGCTGCTTTGAAGGTCCCAATGAGCACAGTGGCCTCCATCATCCGTAAGTGGAAGAAGTTCGAAATCACCAGGACTCTTCCTAGAGCTGGCCGGCCATCTAAACTGAGCGATCTTGGGAGAAGGGCCTTAGTCAGGGAGGTGACCAAGAACCCGATGGTCACTCTGTCAGAGCTCCAGAGGTCCTCTGTGGAGAGAGAACTTTCCAGAAGGACAACCATCTCTGCAGCAATCCACCAATCAGGCCTGTATGGCAGAGTGGCCAGACGGAAGCCACTCCTTAGTAAAAGGCACATGGCAGACCGCCTGGAGTTTGCCAAAAGGCACCTGAAGGACTCTCAGACCATGAGAGAGAAAATTCTCTGGTCTGATGAGACAAAGATTGAACTCTTTGGTGTGAATGCCAGGCGTCACGTTTGGAGGAAACCAGGCACCGCTCATCACCAGGCCAATACCATCCCTACAGTGAAGCATGGTGGTGGCAGCATCATGCCGTGGGGATGTTTTTCAGTGGCAGGGACTGGGAGACTAGTCAGGATAAAGGTAAAGATGACTGCAGCAATGTACAGAGACATCCTGGATGAAAACCTGCTCCAGAGCGCTCTTGACCTCAGACTGGGTGACGGTTCATCTTTCAGCAGGACAACGACCCTAAGCACACAGCCAAGATATCAAAGGAGTGGCTTCAGGACAACTCTGTGAATGTCCTTGAGTGCCCAGCCAGAGCCCAGACTTGAATCCGATTGAACATCTCTGGAGAGATCTTAAAATGGCTGTGCACTGACGCTTCCCATCCAAGCAGATGGAGCTTGAGAGGTGCTGCAAAGAGGAATGGGCGAAACTGGCCAAGGATAGGTGTGCCAAGCTTGTCGCATCATATTCAAAAAGACTTGAGGCTGTAATTGCTGCCAAAGGTGCATCGACAAAGTGTTGAGCAAAGGCTGTGAATACTTATGTACATGTGATTTCTCAGTTTTTTTTATTTTTAATAACTTTGCAAAAACCAAGTAAACTTTTTTTCACGTTGTCATTATGGGGTGTTGTGTGTAGAATTCTGAGGAAAAAAATGAATTTAATCCATTTTGGAATAAGTCTGTAATATAACAAAAAGTGGAAAAAGTGATGCGCTGTGAATACTTTCCGGATGCACAGTATGAATAAAGAAACATTTTTTAACGCACTTTACACAGTTGTAAACATTAAACTGAGCATACTTAGATGTAAAAGGTTGCCTCAAAACATTAGTAAAACTTTACCATTACTTACAGAAAAATTGTGTTGTATTTCTCATGGAACTAACAGGAAAATAGACTCGCATGAGGTTAACAAATAATTAAACAAATGCAACAGTGTACAGTCTCCTGGAAGTACAGTGCTTAAGCATATAAGGCAAAAAACTAAAACCTGCGCATGCTCATGCATTACCAGTGTGTGTGATGATGTAACAGACGGCGTGCTCAGACTTTTGTATGCAGTATTTTACCTGTCTGATAAATGATGAAATATTTGCACAATCAAAATTAGTTTTTTAGTTTGGGGTTGTTAACCTTGACTTTTAACTTTACTTTTAACTTTTTTTTTCTCTTTCTGTCTTTAGGGTGCACTTTCTGCATACGGAACTGCTACAAGAATTTTACAAGAAAAGGTTCAAGCAGATGTACCACCTGAGATCCTGAATAATCTGGGCGCTCTTCATTTCAGGCTTGGAAACCTAGGGGAAGCTAAGGTACAATGAGTCTATTTAAAATTGCAAATCCTTTGTTATAGTAATTACTAGCAAAATACCCGCGCTTCGCAGCGGAGAAGTAGTGTGTTAAAGAGGTTATGTAAACATATATATACATAAACATATATACTTATATATACATATCTACATATACACATCTACATATATACATATATATATACATATACACATCCGCATATATATACATATATCAACATATATATACATATACACACATACATACATACACACACACACACACACACACACACACACACATATATATATATATATATATATATATATATATATATATATATATATACACATACAGACACATATATATACATATACATATTTACATATCTACATATATATACATATCTACATATATATACATATCTACATACATACACATCTATCCATCCATCCATCCATCCCCGTGCTTTGCAGTGGCGAAGTACTGCTTTTAAATTTTTATTAAGAAGAAAACCTTTTTAAATTGAGTGAAAATATACCAATAAAAATTTGTTAAGGATCTGTTTTTTTGTGAAGCTGACTTCACACAGCCTCTCCGCTGTTTTATAAACGAACGTCATATAAGGTCTTCCTTTTTCGTTGCTTTGCCAACGGAAGCAGCCTTTTTATTTAATCCTGTTCTTACGATTGTTCTGTTTGTATATCACATTGTCAGTTCAGCACTCCGGTTGTAATATGACGAAGCCATGCAAGCTTACTGTTGAGAATGCAACGTATAGTTGTACAGGAGAAAAGCAATCTTGCCTCAAATCAATGGCAACCTTTTGTAGGTCTATGAACTTAATTTAAACTTTAGGTTTACACGGTTCTTTGTTTCCGAAGTACCTGCACACATGAATATGTCTGTATGCGTCAGTCGCTTCATATGTTCACGTGAGCCGCTCTCTTGTGTGATGTTGCGATGTCCACGGCTTTATTTAATGTTAGCTAAGACCCGACACTTAAACGTTTCTTGCTACAGCAATTTTAACTCCGTTACAAAGTGATCCAAAGTCTCGTTTATACCTCGTGTCTTCTCATTAAACTTGTAAGTCGCGAATATGGTATTGCAAATGGCAGCGGGAGCATTTCTATAAACTTAATTTAAACTTACGGTTTACACCGTGCTTTGTTTCCGCAGTAGCTGCACTTATGAATATGCTTGTATGCGTCACTCGCTCGCTTCTTATTGTTTCGCTGCCTTCTCAATTGTGTAATGAATGTTTTCTTCAGCGCTCTTTGGGGCTCTTCCTTGTTTTGTACGTACTGCGTTCACAGTCAGTTCACGTGATTACGTGGGTGGCGTGATGACGCGATACGCAACTCCGCCTCCCACGGCCATGGAGGTGCACTCTATTACAGTATATGGACAAAAAAGAGGTCCCAGTTATGATCATTACGCATAGAATTTCGAAATGAAACCTGCCTAACTTTTGTAAGTAAGCTGTAAGGAATGAGCCTGCCAAATTTCAGCCTTCCACCTACACGGGAAGTTGGAGAATTAGTGATGAGTGAGTCAGTCAGTCAGTGAGTGAGTGAGCGCTTTGCCTTTTATTAGTATAGATTAATTTAAACTGCTTAGTGGATACTGCAAAGTAAAAGTTTACTTAAATACATAATATTTCAGAAGATATTTACCCAGGCATTGATGAATACTGTATTCTAATATGTAATTTGTTTTCCCCAACAACCAATCTCCATTTCTGCTTTACTCTAAATGTGGTGTTGTTTATTGTTACCTTGATTAACACTAGAATTACCAAAGCCTACGAAAAAACTTGTAAACCCGGCCCACCTTAAATCCCTTCGCACCTCTCCGTCAGCGTCTTTTGTCTTGTAAATGTGTCTAAGCATAAGCAGCAATCTGCCAGCTATACCAATCCCCCTTCGCCGCAGAAAGGGCAAGAAGTTTTCCCAGTTTAAGCCTTGATTATCTGAAAAAAAAAAGCTAACTTTTACAAGTACCATAAATTTGCGCCCAATCTGTAAATTTATGGTACTTGTAAAAGTTAGCTTTTTTTTTTCCAGTTTTATTCTGTCACGTTCACACTAACCCCGATCTGACCCTAATTAACAGTGCCAGCATAAATTTACATCTGATCTGACGCTGTTCATTTTCAAATAATATTGCATAAGTGCGACAATGTTTTCAGATTGCTACTATTCAGGTCATAAGATGATTTCTTCAAAATGTCACATATATTTCTCTGTCTTTTTTCGCCTGGTGCTGCATTGACATCTTGCAACAGAAGGTGTGAGCTTATTCAGTGTGAACAGTAACATGCAGGTGGCCGGTTGCTGTGTACTACAACATGCTTGACCTGGTGGTGATCAACGCATGTGTACTGTACAAGGTATGCACTGGTCCAATGAGAAAAAGAGTGTTCTTTGCTCGCCTTGCAGAGGAACTTTGTCGTTGCTTCTTTCAAGAAAAGGCGATAGAAAGAGGATGCAAAATCAACAAGCTTCTGTTCCAAGACTGCCACTTCCCCCAGGAAAGCAAACTCAGTCAGTGTCAGGCGCCCCTTCAATATAATAGGAACCACTGCATAGAGAGAAGTGTGTACATTGCAACAGGTACACATGTCGTGAATGTAGGAAGAACAGTCCTTGGGTGTGTGGGAACTGTTAGTATTTGAATTTGATGATTACATATAGCGCGGAACTGACCCCTGTACTGTTCTTTCCTCTGCATGTCCTGGAGTACAAAAGAAACATCACCATGCACCAAAAAGAGGAGACTGGGCAAGATCGGGGGAAAGAAAATGCAGTCACTGATTACAGCCGCAAGAAGGCATGCAAATGAATATGAATAATATTGCATCAGTGCCACAATGTTTTCCGAAATGTACTATACAGGTCATAAAATATTCCAAATATCATATACACCTATGTCTCTGTTTTTTGTCAGTGCGGCTTTAACATCATGGACCATAAGGTGCATACTAATTCAGCGTGAGCAGGAACACTCAATAAAACTGAACAAAAAAAAAAAAAAAATCAAGCGACAATGACATACCAAAAAGGCATGTTACACCACCGTTGTGTGTCAGCTTGTATCCCTCCCAGATCAGAGAATTTCCAGTTCCATTGTCTCAAAACACCACTCACATCTACAGTTATTCCCAGTTTCAGATAAAAACGAACAGTGTCAGATCTGGGGTGGGTGTTGTATCGTGATTATGACTGAGAGAATAAAAGTGGGGGAAAAAAAACGCTAAATTTTACAAGTACTATAAATTTTACACCGACTGTTACAGACACAAATCAAATGTATGTTTTTATTGTGTAATATTAACAATAAGAGCAGGTCACTACTCGCAATGGCAAATTTGCGAGGGAGCTGGTTTTGATCTCGCAACCTCTGCACTATAAGTCGGCAGTTTGTTACTGCTGCACCACGGAAGCTGTCGTAGTATCCTTGTACCTTTTTGTGAAAGTGTTTTTGATATTTAGACGTCAGTCTTCACACATTATATAGTTCATGTCTATGTTTTGTCATTTATTACTAAAACTTGAAAAATGTTTGTTTTAACGATGTGTTTACTATAGACACGAAACACACATGAAATTATTTACCCTATACAACTCTAGGTAGTTCAGTCCTAGATAATTAAGGCTTGAACTGGGAGAACTACTTGCCCTTTCTGCGGCGGAGGCGGTTGGGGGAGTTTAGGGTGAATGGTATAGCAGGCTGCTTGTGCTTATCGACACATTTACAAGACAAAAGACGCTAATGGAGAGGTGCAAAGGGATTTAAGGTGGGCCGGAGTTTTTTTTGTAGGCTTTGGTAATTCAAGTGTTAATGTGCAGCTTGGTTAGTCCTGTAATAATGAAGAGTTGATTATACAGTTATCCTATCCGATTAACTAGATAGAGTTAAAAACACAGAACCTCCACAGATACGATTTGTTTCCAGGATTACTCTGTATAATCTACCGCGCTAAGCAAGATGCAATAAGTTGCGGAAAACGCAAGATAAAATGATCACTGAGCAAGCAAATTGCATGTATGAGGCTGGCTTCCGAGACAGTGATACACGATTTCACCCAGTCAAAGTGCATAGTTTAGCAGTCCTCTGTTGAACTGTAATTCTTTTACAAAATGTATCTCTTATAATAGTGTGTATATTTATGGTGAGAAAAATAATTAATATTACTTATACAAAATTATAACCACTTGCAGCACAGTCCAGTTTCAAAGAAGCAGATGACAGTGGTGTAGTTATGAAATGAAATCCCCTGTGAACAGCCTCTTGAAAGTTATGTAAAATTTTGTGATACAGTGATGCAGATATGTTAAGATTTGTTGAAGCTGGGAGCACTCCCCAGACGAAGGTGATTTCCAAACCAGATGAAATCACAGAAGCAAGCAGGTACAAGACAAGAAGATAAATCCAGAGACAATTGTAATCTAATAAGTATAATTATCCAATTGTGCAGTAAAGTGTTGAAGCAAAAACACATTACTAATTGTGATCCTTACTGCTTCTTATGGCCCACTTTTAAAGCTAGTTCCTTCATCTTATTTCACCTTACGGCAGCTTTAGCTGCCCAATGACGTTGTACTCCCGGGGTTGCTGAGGTTTGCAGTCCATTTAAGTAGCGCTGCTGCAGTGTCTTAAGGTTTTCTGCAGTAGCTCTGGAAACTCTCAAAATAATTTACATTTAATTGTTGATAACAAAACTCCAAGTAGACAGATCCTTGAATCACAAGGTCCAACCTATTTTGCAAATGATTTTCAAAGTATACATCATGTAAAAGAATATTCAGTATGTATGTAAATGTTCTCTCAAGTACTGTATGTAAGAGGCCACATAGAGATAAACTGGGGTCAGCTTCTGATATTCCTCTGTAAAATTCCACAGGCCTCTATAAAACATTCTTTGTTTGTTTACTCATCAATATCTTTTCATAACTTAGCTATATGCTGTCATATTATGAAGAGAAATGCAATTTTATTGTTCAGAAGTTCTATTTAAATATATAGTATAACAATAAGGTTATATACAGTATACCTATTGGGAAAGGGACACCAACCATCTTTTGATGGTGACATTCTACATAGTGGGAGATATTTGGTAGATGATGTTCTTTATTGGAGATAACACCAGGTACAGCTCTCTCTTATGGGCTTTTAACCAATAGAATGGTCTCAGAAACCCTCTGCCTAAGAGAATATGTAAACAACTTAAATGGCTGAGCAGCAAAACAAATGGATGAGTAGCGTATGCTTAGGGCTCATATTTTGAGTTTAGTGACTTCTTATTGGTTCTTGTCTATTTCTCTCTATAATACTTTTCAGTTACTGTTTTTAATTACAGAAATACTTTTTGGCTTCCCTGGAACGTGCAAAAGCTGAAGGAGAACATGATGAGCATTATTACAATGCTATCTCTGTCACAACATCCTATAACTTGGCCAGACTTTATGAAGCTATGTATGAATTTCATGAAGCTGAAAAGCTTTACAAAAACATCTTGCGAGAGCATCCCAACTATGTAGACTGTAAGTATGCTTCATTGTTTTTAAATATACTGTATTAATACTTCATACTGTTTTTACATCTTTGCTTACATTCTTTAATTTGTAAGAAAAAAATGCTCCATAATGTTGGGATTAAAGATTTGTTAACCTTTTTACTGAAGGTTAATTTTTAATGTGTATTAACTATGTGGATATAGTTCACATTCATGCAAGCAAGTTCCAGTGAAGTATCATTAGTATATTTTCAATATGTATGTGTGTTTTTACATTTTATATTGTTGAATAAGTAGATTGTAATGCAGGCATCATTTGTTCTATACCTCACTGTACCTCTTCCTCCAATAATAAAGGGGGACGAGACAGTATAGTAGTCAGGGGAGATTTTTGCTATTACAGAGAGAATTGTCTGCATCTTAACCTCTACAAAGTCAAGGAACTGGTTATTGATCTTTTGAAGCATTCAAGAGCCTCTGTCAAGTTATTGTTAAGGAGTGGAGGTGGTGCACTTCTCCAAGTACTTGAGGGTCCACATCAGTGACAGATTGGACTGGTCTTATAACACAGAAGGAACTAAATAAGAAACGATAAGGTAGATTCCTTTTCGTTTTTTAGGAGACTGCCTTACTTTTAAGTGGGTGGTCGTATCCATCACACTTTTTATGACTCAGTGATGGCCAGTGAGATTTCTGTCTGCTGAGGTGTGCTGGTCTGGTAACATCACTTCTAGAAAGGCCCATGCTAATTAAAAGGGCAGGCATATTTATCGAATGCACTCTGGACCCCCTGGAGGTAGTAGTAAAGGACAGCATGAATACAAAACTGAGTGCCATTATGAATAATGCTGCAAAACCACTGTGCCACACCAACTCCGAGTACTGTTCAGCTATTGAATCATTCAGCAGAAATGTTTCTGGAAGCACTACTGGGTCTCATTCATGCCCCTGTCGAACAAATAAGTAAATATCGATACACAGCTCTGATCTCTTGTAGACTTTGAGAAAGAGAAACTGATTTTTTTTTTTAAAGATAAACTGTAAAAGTCTGTCATTGTGTCCTAATTTGAATTAACCCGACCGTAGAATAGTTTTGCATTAATTGGTTTGATAGTAATATATTCCAAGATGGATTATTTGTCTTCATTGTTAATTTCTAAAAATTGTTTAACTTAATTTTGGTGTCAATATTGACCACTATTTTATGATATTTTATAAACAAGCAATTATTTCCACATTTATTTTCAACATATGAATATGCTTCACATAGGTTATCTTCGTCTTGGAGCAATGGCTAGAGATAAAGGAAATTTTTATGAAGCCTCAGACTGGTTTAAAGAAGCACTTCAGATTAACCAGGTATAGCTGTATATTTTCTGTTTTAGACTTGTATGTTGCCAAAAACGAAACATTTCTAAATAGCTAAACAATAATACATTTTTTTAACTGCTAATTTTGCTGTTCTTTATATACTTTTCTTTCATTTATAAAATATACCAAGTTGGAGTAAATATATCATTCTTCCATTATAAAATATTTCATGTTATATTTATGTATAAAACTACATTAGCCCTTACAGTCTGGTACATTAAACTGTAGTGGTTAACTCTTTTAGTTCATTATCTTTGGGGCCCAACTAATTTAAGAATGTTCTGTGCTCTAAAAAATCTGGACACATACTGTGAGTACATGCTTTTAAAATATACTTGGCTTGAATTTGAGTAGAGTAGAGAATATTTTCAAGGTGCCTCTCTGTTCTCTAAAAGTCTCATTCTTCATGTGATGCCTCTGCAAGGCCTGCTGCATTGTGCAGAACCCTTCTCTCACAGATTTTTTTCATTCTTTTGCAATCTGGAAGAAGATAATACTGTATCGTCTGTCCAGTTATGTGATAGCTTTATCCTCTAGACCAGGGGTAGGCAACGTCAGTCCTGGAGTGCCACAGTATGTGCAGGTTTTTGTTCCAACCCGGTTCTTTAACGAGAACTCAATTATTGCTGATGAAGCACATATTGCTTAAGTGACATTTTAATGCTTCATTTTAGTGGTCTCGCTTGTTAAGGTTCTCCAACCTTAATTGCTTATTTCAATCTTAAACTGCTGCATTCAGTGTTTTAATTGCTCCTTATTAGCAATAAGATGTAAAACAGGGGTAGGCAATGTCAGTCCTGGTGAGCCGCAGTGGCTACAGGTTTTCATTCAACCTAATTGCTTAATTAGAAACCAATCATTGCCAATCTCAGACCTTATTTAATTTTATGGCTTGTTAGTCTGTGCAATGTAAGGCTTTTATATCGTAGATTTTTTTCCTTTCCAAGGATATCATCCAAATGATTTGAAGCCTAAAACAGATCATTTTCAGTCTGTCACATTTTTCTATTAAGTGTTTTATTAAATCAAACCGTGCATGATGAACACACACAGATGTAATTGGAAAAAAGCTAGCTGGAGAACTGCTGGCTGCTTTGTCTTTTACATCTTATTGCTAATAAGGAGCAATTAAAACACTGAATGCAGCAGTTTAAGATTGAAATAAGCAATTAAGGTTGGAGAACCTTAACAAGCGAGACCACTAAAATGAAGCATTAAAATGTCACTTAAGCAATATGTGCTTCATCAGCAATAATTGAGTTCTCGTTAAGGAACTGGGTTGGAACAAAAACCTGCACATACTGTGGCACTCCAGGACCGACGTTGCCTACCCCTGCTCTAGACTGTGAGACACCTTGGTACAATGCAGTCCTTCCATGACCTTCCATCCTAACCTAACAACATCTTGGGTCGTGATCTTTCACTTCAGTGTATGCACAAGTCACTTTATTATGTCAAAAGATCAGTCAGTGCGCTGTGAACTTTGGATGTTGCATTAAATGGATTTCTGTGTAATTGTTGCAGTTAATTGAGTTGGCATATTGCTTAATTATTAGTATGTTCTATGGTTTTGACTGTTTTTGTGTACACTGCCCAGATAAAGCCCTGAACTTTGTCATTTCATCTCTCTGTATACTTGTATGTGGTCGAGATGACAAAGTTTTCTTTGGCTTGGTTTGAATTTCAGTGTGGGATTACAGACATTGTGCCAGTAATTTTAAAAATCCTACTTAATTTAATTTAAAGTAGGAACTGAGAATAATTGGGCTGTTTTTTGAAGGCAAAAAAGTAACTTTCATTATTTCAGCTTTTAAGCCACTATGAAATTGACATAGCCAATCAACTGAGTTGTATCCATTTCAACTTGCCATGTTGCATCACACATTTGATTGAATTAAAAATGATAGACATTAACAGCCTTTTTACATAGCACCATACATGACCCTGATTCGTCTGTCTAGCCATCCATTCATTTTTAACAGTTTTATCCAGTGCACTGGGCACAAGGCAGGAGCCTGCCTTGGACAGGGCACAATACTTATACATCCATGCTTATGCATATGGAGCCAATTCTGAGTAATCAGATAGTCCAACCTTTCGTGTCTTTGGCATATTGAAGGAAAACCAGAATACCCACAGAAAGCTCAGAAGTTATAATATAAAGTCAGATCATTTTTTGTGGTGCCTTGAAAGCAATCGAACAAAGGTGTTTTATGGGAAATTTGAAATAATGGATTATTCATCTGAGAAGTCTGATTTCACAAAGATTCCTTTTTAAATTGGAGAAAATGAAAAAATAACATTAGATGTTGGAATTAATTTGAATTAGCAGTTTAGTATTACTCTTCCATGAGTAGTGTTATCCAGCTAATGCCTGGAAAAGAAATCTCACAACAGCAGGTGTCACAAACCTGAAAGAGACCTGTTGACAAAAGTAATTAAAAAATGTATTGCTATAAAAGTAACATGAATTAGTTTGTGCAAATGAAAATATTAATAATCTTGGCACTTACTGAATAAAGTTGCACTGATGAAATAATGTTGGAATGTTATTTGTTAGTATTAATTTATTCAGACATTTTCTTTTCAGTTACTGTAAATTATATTCCGCTTAAAATATAGCATATGCACATGATAGAATAAATTGGGTAGTCCATGATGATCATATAATTCTTTTCAAACACAATACAACACCCCCAGCCTGCCATAAGTGAAATTGAGGCCTGGAGCAATCAAGAGAATTTTAATATATGAAGCACAATCTTTCTTCAAACATTACCCTTCTGTTCTAGTCAAGTAAAAATGTAACTTATAAATTTAATGTTAAGAAGGAATAAACATGTAAATCTGCAGTAGGAAATTGCATATGACCCACATCAGTAACAGGTATAGATAGTAGGTCACTACTTGTTTTGAAATACTGTTATGAAGGGGAGCTTGTACATCACCTATTTTTTTCCTTTTTGTGCTATTTTTTAATTTATGAATTTATTTAATATTTCTAGTTTGATTGTTTTAAATGTATATAATTGTATGGTGTTGCTTGTTGTTTCTAATTATTTTAAACTTAAATGAATACACCGATGTCATTTTTACTGATACTGTTTTTCATTAGTAAAATAAAATTGTTGAAAAACTATAGACCCATAATTGCTGTAACTGTTATTTCCAGATACTTGTATTTGTGTGTAGAGGAAAAAAAATAATGTTGAAAGTTAAAACCGCTAAAATGTTGCAGAGCATGTTTCAGAAGATTAAATTGTACACTGTGGTGATTAAAATGGTGTATTTCTTTTAATTTTCTACAGGATCATCCAGATGCTTGGTCATTAATAGGAAATCTTCATTTAGCAAAACAAGAATGGGGACCAGGACAGAAAAAATTTGAAAGGATACTCAAACAGCCTTCCACCCAGAATGATACATATTCCATGTTAGCTCTTGGAAATGTCTGGCTTCAGACCCTTCACCAACCTACAAGGGATCGAGAAAAGGTATCGGGTCCTTTGCATGGTTATTTTTATTATTTTTTATTTTTACGTCTGCCCCATTACTGTTTTAGATTTGAAAATGAATAATCTTGGGCTTTCTCAACACTCCGCACCAGGTTTGTCAAGAGAAAATCTTATTTCTAAGCTATTTTCTATTTGTAGCCAGATAGAAGAATGAAACGATGTAGCCAACTAAAGTCTGTAGCTTAAAGGATAAGTTCTTCATAGTATATATTAATTTGCCAAATAAAACTGTTGTATAAAATGAAACATTTATTATTTTTAAAATACTTTTTGGTCTTGCAGCTTACAATAGAACCATATCCAACAACATGTCCATACTTAAATAGAAAAACTTAAAAACTTGCCAAATATGCTCTTTTTCCAAGTTTAAAAATGTTAAAACTATTGATTTGCATCTTAATTTTACACACATACGCCGTTTTGCAATGTCTCTGTTTTGTTTTTAGGAAGGAATAAAGCAAAAAGGTAACCAATGTTGTGATATTTGGCCATTTTAAAAAGGAGATCGTCAAGGAGCTTAATGTCTTTGTTAACTTCTCTATTCATTTTATTTCATGGAACCCTTGGTTTCTCTGCTCTGTACAAAAACAATAACAACGGAAAAAAATCACATTTACGATAGCATATACTTGTATTCTCTGGGAAGATACTGCCTGCTCCAGCTGGGTTAATAAAATATACTTGTGCTTCAAACCGAGAATATTGGGTTTGTGTAGCAGACAGTGGTGACAAGAATTTAACAGAAATTGTAGGTATACTTTCAGTGCTTGACCATAAGAAAGATGTTTTGATGTATTGGTGTACACTGCCCCATTTCAGTCACTACGTACTATACATACATCTTCCTAATCTGCTTATCCAGGGCCGGGTTGTGCTCCAGCTGGCGCCTGTCCTAGAAAGCATCACACATAAGGCAGGAACAATCCCTGGAAAGGGCACCATATCCCAACAAAAAGCAACATCATTACAAGCTGTATAAAATAATAGTAGTTGTATTTAAACAAAACATACCAGAGTTATTACACATACAAAGATCAAAGGTAAAAACAAAACCTAAGGTTTCGCTACTGTGATAGACTGTACAAGATAGTTTTAGGGTTTTTCCCCTTCCATCAATTTAATACACATAAAAACAAAGGTTATTTGGAGAACAACCCTAGCAGTCTTTTTTTAATGTATATATCGTTATACCAGGGACGTTCAAAAAGTTTCCGCACTTTTATATTTTCTTTGGAAACCGTGAAGGCGGGAGGAGTAGTAATTAGTCATGACTGATTAATTTTGTCTGGCAAGCTGGCTGCCCTTGCAGTTTAGTAGAAGAGTTGTCACCCTGTGGTGAAGATGGCTGCGAACTTATAAATTGCACCAAAGAGGAACAGTGTTATGTTGCCCCCTAGTTTTATTAAAAATCAAAAACTGAAATCTCTCACTCCAAATTGAGGTCAGGTGTCAAAGGTAGGACGTAACAAAGATTTCTAGCTTAGTTACTATACTGAAGTAAATTTACTCAGGTACAGATAAGATAATTGCCAGTTTTTCACCCAATACTGTTTACTTTTACTCAGTACATGAAAAAAAAATATGATATTTTCTACTAACTACATTGTTGTTATGCTATTCATTTACCCTTTAAAAAAAAAAAGAAAAAAAACAATTTTTTTAACACACCCAACAATTTTAAAGGCCAGGAAGAAACCAAGGCAACCATGTGCATCAGTGTTTCTTAAACTACGGGTCAGCTCACGAATATGTCTGTTGTGAGTCTCCATAGTGCTGTACAGTGGAACCACGGTTCACGACCATAATTCATTCCAAACCTCTGGTCGTAAACCGATTTGGTCATGAACCGAAGCAATTTCCCCCATAGGATTGTATGTAAATACAATTAATCCGTTCCAGACTGTACGAACTGTATGTAAATATATTTTTTTAAAGATTTTTAAGCACATAATCTGAAAAAAAGTATACTTAATCTGAATAAAAGTATACTCTTTCCAGTGAATTCACAAGCATATAATATCAGATTGGACACCCTACCTTTTACCATAGCAGATCAGTTTAAATACCTAGGGGTAAATATCACAAGTAAACATAAAGCTCTTTATCAACAAAATTTTGCCGTCTGTATAGAAAAAATTAAGCAAGACCTGGATAGATGATCAACCCTTCATCTCACTCTAGCCGGAAGAATTAACGTTGTTAAGATGATTATCCTTCCTAAACTTTTTTTTATTTCAAAACATTCCAATATATATATCAATAAACCATTTTTTAAGCAATTAGATTCAACAATAACCTCATTCATTTGGAACTCAAAACACCCACGTATCCGAAGAGCAACCCTACAAAGACCTCCGGCAGAAGGTGGCATGGCTCTACCTAATTTTCAGTTTTATTATTGGGCAGCAAACATACAAGCCATAAAAACCTGGACACAAATAAATGAACATACACAGGCCTGGTCCACAATAGAAATAAATTCCTGTAGTACTTCTTTATACTCCCTGCTCTGCTCTCCAATAAATGCAAGTTATCGCAAATATACTAATAACCCAATTGTGCTTTACTCACTTAGAATATGGAACCAAATTAGAAAGCATTTTAAGATGGAAAATCTTTTATCGGTGGCACCTCTGCAAGAAAACCACCTCTTTCAACCCTCGCAAACATATATCCAGTTTTTAATACCTGGAAAAGTTTTGGGATTAAAATGCTCAGAGATCTTTATATAGACAACATATTTGCATCTTTTGAACAATTACGCTCAAAATTCAACCTCCCAGCTACACATTTCTTTCACTATCTTCAAATTAGAAATTTTGTTAAACAGAAATTGCCTGATTTTCCCCACCTCGCACCCTCCACAATGCTGGAAAAAATACTGCTCAATGCCGAGGAATTAAACACCATTTCCGCATTATATAAAATCCTATTAGAGTCCCTACCTTTCAAAGATCCGAAAGGACATTGGGAAGAAGATCTCTTAATCAATATATCAGAAAAGGAGTGGAAGGTAGCAAAGCAGAGAATTCACTCGAGCTCCATATGCGCAAAGCATAGAATTATTCAACTAAAAATTATGTATCAAGCTCATCGGTCTCGCTTAAAACTGTCCAAAATGTTTCCAGGGCAAGATCCAACCTGCCAACGCTGCAACCAAGCTCCTGCCTCACTGGGTCACATGTTCTGGGTCTGCACCAAATTAACATCATTTTGGACAAAAATTTTCAAGTGCCTTTCAGACAGCCTTGGGGTCACAATCCCTCCTAACCCACTAACAGCTGTGTTCGGTGTTCTTCTAGACGGACTTGAAGTGGAAAAGGACAAGCAAACGGTGATTGCATTCACTACACTTTTGGCACGCAGACTTATTCTGTTAAATTGGAAGAATCCTAACTCTCCTCTGATAAGTCAGTGGGAAACCAATGTTTTATATTATTTGAATTTGGAAAAAATCAAATTCTCAGTTAGAGGATCTGTACAAAATTTTTTCAAAACCTGGCAGGATCTGATCAATATTATTTTAGAATAAGAGAAATAACTATTACCGCATTTAATTCCCTTCTCCATCTCTTATTTACATATATATTTATTTCTCCCTTTCCTTTGCTTATTGTTGTCTTATTAAAAAGCCCTAAGCAATTCTCCTTTAGCTAAGCTCTCCTTCTCAGGGGTGGGTTTTGATTTGTCTTTAATTTGTTTGGTTATAAATTGATCTATTTGTATGGAATGATTACAATAAAAATTAATAAAATATAAAAAAAATAAATAAATAAAATAGATTTTTAAGCACAAATATAGTTAATTACACCATAGAATGCACAGTGTAATAGTAAACTAATATAAAAACATTGAATAACACTGACACAAACACCCAGGCTCCCTGCTCAGCTGCACGCGCAGGCTCTCTCTCTCTCTCTTTCTCTGAGCAGCACGGGAGCCCCCTCCCCCTCTGTCTCTCAGAAGCACGTGAGCGCTCTCTCTCTCTCTCTGTACCATTGCAGCAGTTCGTGCTATAGCCTTACAATCCGATCGTTGTATAAACACTTTTTTTTTTAAATGAGTTTTAAGCACAAGGGGAAAAAAAAGGAACATTTGAACAAATCCGAACTTTATTTAAAAGCCAACCAAGACGGTAACATTGCAGGAGTTCACGCTAATAGCAGTACAGCCCGATCGCTGTAAACACTCTTTTTAAATGAGTTTTAAGCACATGGAAAAAAATAAACATTTGAAAAAAGAGAAAAGTAACATTGCAACACTTTCTTCTCACCACTCTTCACTTGCTTAGAAGCCATGGTTAACTGCAAAAGCACACGAAATACTGTAGAGCACAAAGAGTTCACAGGTAAAGCACGCACGTCTGACTGAGAACAATGAACAGGGAGTGGCTGAACACATGCTTAAATACAGTAATCGGCGCACATGAACCGGAAGGGAAATGAAATAGAGCACAAAGAGTTCACAGCGAAAGCACGCACGTCTGACTGAGAACAATGCAACAGGTGCGGAAATCATCGGCGCGCACAATCCGAAAGGGAAACTGGCTTGTTCGTATACCGTGTGTGTGGTCGTGAACTGAGGCAAAAGTTTGGCGAACGTTTTGGTCGTAAACCGAGTTGTACGTGTACCGAGACGTTCGTGAACCGAGGTTCCACTGTATAGTATAATTAGTTGAGTTTGTCCAAGTGTGAATTCTGTGTCAAATGATATATACTTCCACCCGCTATTTAGCATAATGTGAAACAACACCATCGACGCATCAAGGAGCGATTTCTTTTTTATGACATGAAAATATAATTGGTATTCCCCACGTGCTGTCTACAACCTATTAAACAATCTGACAAAGACTGACAGCAAAGACATATAAGAAACGGGAAGTAAGAGACAAATTAACTTGTTAGACTAAGAGACCATGGCACTAGATTGCAATGTCAAAATGAAAATAACAGGTGCAGGCAAAGGGTGTGACAATTTTCAAGGTGTTATGAAGGCTAAGTGTAGTGTTTGTGTGTGCAGTGGCAGTGTTTTACACAAAATGCATTTTTGGTGGTCATGAACAAAGGGATATCTCTAGCTTTAGCACTTATTAGGGGTTTAGCACCCGGATAATGGTGGTACAGTAAGTGCTAGATGGAAACGCTGAGCCCTCTGTGTAATATATGCACAGTAAACAACCTGGTTGGTCTATGGGGCAAAGAGTTTTCATGCAGTGAACAAGTGTGGGGATGGTAGTGTCTCCCATGGACTTTTTACTTAGCTGAAGAAAGGGGTTTTCAAAAACAAAAGGGGTGAAGGTGTCCCCCTTAGGAGTTTTTGTGCAGTTAAATCATGTCAGAATGGGAAGAAAAATGGCTAGGCTGGTCTTTCAAAGGTCCGTGCCTAGACGCCTGAGATCAGAGACTAACGTCCCCTCACTAGCCCAAACCAGAATGACACCACTGCATGAACAGCCCCTCTGTACATTCTTACATGTTTGCCACTACGGCGTACATTGAATCTGACTTTGTACCAAGCTTGCATTAACTTTAAAGTGCCTGGGTGAGAAACAATTATTCTTGTCACACTATTTCAAAGTGAATTGATAAAAGTCTATGGGTATTGTAAAGTGCGTGTTTGTTAGACCAGTGAAAACACCAGAAAATTGTGAAAGGTTGAGTAAAGCAGTAGACACAGACTATAGAGTTAAACATTTCAAACTGGATTGCTCAGCAAGTCTTCAGCGAGATTTATCAAAAGATTTATTTATCACGATTTATATGAAATACAGATAGTGTGTACATTTTATCAGATTTTTTTAATTGAATTTTTTTTTTACTTTTACATGGAACCTGGGATATATTGTTTTTGCAAACTCATTTGGAAAAATTTGTTGTTAATCTTGGAGTTAAAAAAAACATTATTTAAAAAAAATAAGAGAAATAATCAGCATTGATTACTTCATTTTTTTGACGGACACAATGAGTCATGTGATTAAGTTAAGTGACCTTTCAGAAATCCTATCTTCACACTACCCCAAGAATTTCTTTCTCTCATCTTTGCTAAATCTTACACACAACATTTCTAATGGCAGTGATAGCATCTCAGAAATCTATTCCCATTTTGAATGATAATTGTTTTAGCTTCAAAACCTAAGTGCCTCCTGTGTGGAGTTTGCATGTTCTACCCATGTTTGTAATGGTTTCCTTTCAATTAGACAGACTGGCAATGCTAAATTGGCCCTTGTGTGTGCATGAGTGTATTCACCCTGTGATTAATTGGCATCCTGTCCAGTTGTTCCTGCTTTGCATTTTATGATTCCTGGCATAGGCTTCAGCTTCCCTGCAGCCTTGATTGGGGTAAGCAGGTTTGAAAAATAGATGCATGCGGTATTGTCTTAACGATACATTTTGTATCACATTTTTTCTTTTTGCAATATTCATAAAAGAAATATTTTTGGATAGAAACATTTAGTTTTTTGTTATTATGTAGCCATTCTTATTTGTTTCTTTGTGACTGCTGTCATTATGATAATATTCCTCTTAGTACGGTATTGATTTTCTAATTTGGGTCCTCCGATTAAAAAATTTAAGAAAACCTGTTTGTATTGACTAGAGGAGTGATAAATGAGTTTAGGTTGGAGTGACTGCATCATCACACTAGTTTCTCAAGTCAGCAATATGAATAATTCAAGCAGTGCTGAACCAGCCAATGTTCTTGAAGGAATAAGTGCATCGCAGAGTATTCCCTATCCATGGCCAGACTTAAAAGAAATGCTTGTAGTTGTAGGTTCCAAGAACTATTCCTAGCAAATGCACCTTTTATGGCAGCCAGAAAATCAGCAAGCTACTGGCATTTAAGAATTAAACCACCAATATGAAAAACATGTAGAAGTAAATGATCTAACTTGTATTTTTAACAGAGATGTATCTGTTTTTACCTAGCTAATAGCCAATTGCATTGTATGGAAACTTATTCATGCCACTCAAGAAAATATTCCATTATTTTGCAAAGACACTACCTGCTGTAGTTGGTGACATTATACCTGCATGTGTTGCAGTTATCTATTGAGAGCTATAAAAGAAAAGGTTAAGTATGTCATTACCGTAGAATCAAGTATTTCAGAACTAATCTTTAGTCCTAAAAGAACCCACCTTGATGTAAAGAATTTTGAGTACTACCTTCTACTATGATTAAATAGAACATTCTTCTAATGTAGTGTTGTATCAATACAGATATTTTAGACTTTGGTGTTGATGCCAACTTTTGGAACTCTGTACTGTTACCAAAACTGAAGAAAATAACAGAACTCAAATACCCCCCAACCCCTTACTCCAACCTCCTTGGTGTCGCCTACTATACCCTGCTTTCCTCTTGATAGCCGTGAAGTCCCATTGTGTTGAACCATGCAGTTTTGTTTTGTGTAGTGTTTGAAATTAACGTTTTTCCACAACAAAAGTAACAAGCGTCAAGGGAAGGGGTGATAGGTTTGAGCTATTTAAGCTAAAGTTTACTTCTGGTAACTGAAATCCCAAAATACTGGTGAAGTTCTGGAAAACGTTTTAAATGAGGCTTTTTCAGTATTCACAAACCCCTCTTTAAAGTGCCTTAAAGTAGGGCTGCAATACTGGAGCTCATGATTTTGAAACTATTGTCACTCGATTTATACATAATGTTATCAGTGACTATGTAGAAGCTAGCGTTAGGAAAGTTTGTGCACAAAGAGATAATTAGATATACAGTAATCCCTCCTCCATCGCGGGGGTTGCATTCCAGAGCCACCCACGAAATAAGAAAATCCGCAAAGTAGAAACCATATGTTTATATGGTTATTTTTATATTGTCATGCTTGGGTCACAGATTTGCGCAGAAACACAGGAGGTTGTAGAGAGACAGGAACGTTATTCAAACACTGCAAACAAACATTTGTCTCTTTTTCAAAAGTTTAAACTGTGCTCCATGACAAGACAGAGATGACAGTTCTGTCTCACAATTAAAAGAATGCAAACATATCTTCCACTTCAAAGGAGTGCGTGTCAGGAGCACAGAATGTCACATAGATAGAGAAAACAATCTCTAGCAAACAAATCAATAGGGCTATTTGGCTTTTAAGTATGCGAAGCACCGCGGCACAAAGCTGTTGAAGGCGGCAGCTCACACCCTCTCCGTCAGGAGCAGGGAGAGAGAGAGACAAAGAAAGACAGAGAGAGACAGAGTTTGTTTTTCAGTCAAAAATCAATACGTGCCCTTCGAGCTTTTAAGTATGCGAAGCACTGTGCAGCATGTCGTTTCAGGAAGCAGCTGCACAAAAGATAGTAATGTGAAGATAATCTTTCAGCATTTTTAGACGAGCGTCCGTATCGTCTAGGTGTGCGAACAGCCCCCCTGCTCAATCCCCATACGTCAGGATCACAGATAGTCAGCGCAAGAGAGAGAGAAAAGTAAGCAATCTAGCTTCTCAGCCATCTGCCAATAGCGTCCCTTGTATGAAATCAACTGGGCAAACCAACTGAGGAAGCATGTACCAGAAATTAAAAGACCCATTGTCCGCAGAAATCCGCGAACCAGCAAAAAATCCGAGGATATATATTTAAATATGCTTACATATAAAATCCGCGATGGAGTGAAGCCGCGAAAGGCGAAGCGCGATATAGCGAGGGATCACTGTATGTTGCTGCTGTTAGTCATTTTATTTGCAGATTTGGTATTAGCAGTAAATGGATAACAAGGAAGGTAGTTTTAAATAAGCATCAGAAATGCCCAGTTAGGCATCTCCTTTTACTTTTGTAAATGGAAGTAAATTGTAGCAATGTGTACTTTTTACACTTGAGTACATTATACTGAATGATACTTTAAATTTTACCAGAGTGTTTATTCCACTGGGTACTTGTACTTTCACTTAAGTAAAGAATCTGAGTACTCCCATCTGTGGCAAACTGAATTGATTGAACATAGTTTAGAAAGACAAACACCTGTGTATATGAGGTCCCACTATACACACTTTTTATGTCAGGATAAAAAACTAAGCCATGAGGTCCAAGGAACTTTCTGTAGACATCCGTGATAAAACTGTGGAGAGTTATGAATGTTCCCAGGAGTACAGTAGCCTCATTTGTAAAACAGAAGTTTGGATCCACCAGGACAATTTCCAGAGTAACTGGACAAGAAGGGGCTTCGTAGGGGAGATGAGCAAGAACCAAATGATATCACTCACCAAGCTTTAGAAGTCCTTTGCTTAGGTGGAAGAACTAGTTGGACAACCTTCTCGGCAGACCTTCATCAATCAGGCGTTTATGGTAGAGTGGCTAGACAGAAGCCATTCTTGAGTAAAAGAAATATGACAGCTTGCTTGGCTTTTAAAAACTGTTCTAATGAGACAGAAACTGATATCTTTGGGCAGAACTCCATGTTCCACCCATGTCTGGCGATGACCTGGCATTTTTCATCACCTCCCTAAATACAACCCCGTCACTGAAGCATAATGGTGGCAGCATCATGTTATAGGTGTGCTCCTCAAGACAGGTCAGAATTGTGGGAAGGAGGAAGAAGAAAACTTGTTCCTGGGTGCTTACAACCTCTGAATGGAACAGAGGTTCACCTTTCAGGACGGTGATGATGACCCTAAGCATACACCCAAGACAATGCCAGAAGGGCTTCAAAAAACTAGACTTAGACACCAAATAGACCGTCTGTGGAGAGAACTGAAGATGGGCAGTTTACAGATGCTTCCCCTCCAATCTAACAGAGATTGAGAGGATTTGCTGCAAAGAATGAGGTAAATACAGGTGTGCAAAGCTTGCACAAAGTATTGAATTAAGGGTCTGAACACTTATGTTAATGAAAGATTTGTTTTTGATACATTTGCAAACCTTTCTGAAATGGTACATTTATCAATTTAAAATTAAACCTACAGCACTATAAAGAGTACAGAAAGTAAATGGTCCAAATACTTTGTGTATCAACTGTGTGTGTATTTGTATACATGCATATTATTTATTTGTGGTAGCTGTTGAAGACAGGTTGACATCTAAGAAATCAATTTACACCTCATTGTTAATCTTTATAATGAACCTTGTTTGGAATGTATTTTGTATTGCATGTAGGAATAAAATGCATTGCTTTCGTTACTCCAACAATTTGCACCATCTGTTGGAATGATAAATGCAATGCACATGTCTGTTATGCTGTATTCCATTTGGTGTGGGATTCTTAAAAGCAATGTTAGTTTGTTCTGCACCATCTGTTGGAATGACAGAGACATAGCAACTGGATGAACACATAGATGCATACTCTTTTATTGTGTGTGTGGATATGGATTTCTGCAACCACTGATTGGAGTTCGAGTTGATGACCATGTTAAACTTCAGTCAATAACGCAAGGGTATACAGTATGTAACCGGAGTTATCTTAAGTCTTTGGACGCAAAGTTATGTAATACTTAGTGAGTGAAAGTTTACATGTTAATTTCTAAAATGCTTTGAAATGGTTTGATAAACATCATTGTTTTATAAGTGTTTTCCTTTTTTGATTTCTGCCCACTAACTAGGAAAAGCGACACCAAGATCGTGCTCTGGCTATTTATAAGCAAGTACTACGAAATGACCCAAAGAACCTGTATGCTGCTAATGGCATAGGTTTGTATAAAAGTTTTTATTTGTTGACTTTCTTTATTGAACTTTTATTAAAGTAAGATCGTTTAGGTTTTTTTTTTTTTCTTCTCATAAAGAAGCACTTTATTAATCCACTAAAGATAAAAAGTTCATTTTTTTTATTCTACAAAAGTCAGATCTAGGCTTACAGGGAATTAAAGAAGCTGGCATGGAAATATAGAAAATTCTTGCCAGCTATAAAAACAAAGAACTGAGATGTTTGTAAAGAGTGGAGGAAGCTATGAAAAGGTGCTGGTAAAAAGAGAAGATATTTTAGAAAGATCGTCGGAATATTTAGAAAACCTGTATGAAGAATTGAGGATGGGCAGATGAGAGAGACAAAACGCTTACAAATAAAAATGACTGAAACGCTGATGTAAAAAATTTTGTGCTTCCTGCCAAAAAATAAGGTAGCGATAACTAACTCAAAGAATACCAGCAAACATTCTTCAAAGATGTGACAGAGTAGATTGAAAAGTATTGCTATAGTGAATTCATGAAATCCGTAAGTCAGAAAAAGTATCCAATTATTTTTTTCCTGCAATTTTGTATTCGTCCTGAAGGTTAATAATGCAGGGGAATGTAGTCACCAGTGAAGTTATAAAATCAATCCAATCAAATTGTTACATTTTATAAAGAAATCAATAGTACATAATTGCTCATTAATATAGTAATCTATTTTGAAGGCAATTGGTCTGCTCTTCTTTGAAGTTAACTTTTTGAGTCTGTAAAGTGACCTTTGTTTTTTACTATAGCATCTTTGAGAGAGAATACCAATGTATTAAAAAAATCTGTTTGCTTTACTTAAAAAAAAAAAACAAAAAAAAAACTGCTGAAATAGACATTTAGGTTTGTGATTTTATGGTTTAAATGTAATTAACCTACATATTTGTCCATCTCATTTGCATTTTTCTCAGTTTTGCTAATACAGAAAAACAGTGTACTTTAGTTTTTTTTTGCTTATTGTTTCAGCATGTTACTTTTAGGTCACTTGGGAATTACAGAGATGGGCAGTGAAATAACCCGTGGTTGCTAATAAATAAAATTCAGAAACTGTTCTGTAAATTGCATATTTAAATAACACAATTTACAATTATAGTTTAAGGTCTTATTTTCAGACCAAAATTTTGTATTGTGATTTTATTGAATCATGTAGAAAATTGACTTGGGGAAGTTGCTATTGTTAGTTGATGGATTCCAATGCTTTTTTGTTTGTTTGTAGTGAATGTGTTTAAAGTTTGTAATGCTGTTGTCAATGTGTTAGAATTGAAATGGTTGTTCAACAACAGAGCATTCGGGGTTGCTGCAGTACTGGGCACCTTTTTCACAGATGTATGTGTTATGATGCCAAAGCAGTAGTACAGTAATCCCTCGCTACTTCGCGGTTCACTTTTCGCGGATTCACAACTTCGCGGGTTTTTAAATACAAGTGATTGCCCGCCTATCGCGGAAGTTATGTTCCAGACCCATCAGCAACAGGAGAAAATCCGCGATATACAGTGGTGTGAAAAACTATTTGCCCCCTTCCTGATTTCTTATTCTTTTGCATGTTTGTCACACAAAATGTTTCTGATCATCAAACACATTTAACCATTAGTCAAATATAACACAAGTAAACACAAAATGCAGTTTTTAAATGATGGTTTTTATTATTTAGGGAGAAAAAAAAATCCAAACCTACATGGCCCTGTGTGAAAAAGTAATTGCCCCCTGAACCTAATAACTGGTTGGGCCACCCTTAGCAGCAATAACTGCAATCAAGCGTTTGCGATAACTTCCAATGAGTCTTTTACAGCGCTCTGGAGGAATTTTGGCCCACTCATCTTTGCAAAATTGTTGTAATTCAGCTTTATTTGAGGGTTTTCTAGCATGAACCGCCTTTTTAAGGTCATGCCATAGCATCTCAATTGGATTCAGGTCAGGACTTTGACTAGGCCACTCAAGTCTTCATTTTGTTTTTCTTCAGCCATTCAGAGGTGGATTTGCTGGTGTGTTTTGGGTCACTGTCCTGTTGCAGCACCCAAGATCGCTTCAGCTTGAGTTGATGAACATATGGCCGGACATTCTCCTTCAGGATTTTTTGGTAGACAGTACAATTCATGGTTCCATCTATCACAGCAAGCCTTCCAGGTCCTGAACCAGCAAAACAACCCCAGACCATCACACTACCACCACCATATTTTACTGTTGGTATGATGTTCTTTTTCTGAAATGCTGTGTTCCTTTTACGCCAGATGTAACGGGACATTTGCCTTCCAAAAAGTTCAACTTTTGTCTCATCAGTCCACAAGGTATTTTCCCAAAAGTCTTGGCAATCATTGAGATGTTTCTTAGCAAAATTGAGACGAGCCCTAATGTTCTTTTTGCTTAACAGTGGTTTGCGTCTTGGAAATCTGCCATGCAGGCCGTTTTTGCCCAGTCTCTTTCTTATGGTGGAGTCGTGAACACTGACCTTAATTGAGGCAAGTGAGGCCTGCAGTTCTTTAGACGTTGTCCTGGGGTCTTTTGTGACCTCTCGGATAAGTCGTCTCTGCGCTCTTGGGGTAATTTTGGTCGGCCGGCCACTCCTGGGAAGGTTCACCACTGTTCCATGTTTTTGCCATTTCTGGATAATGGCTCTCACTGTGGTTCGCTGGAGTCCCAAAGCTTTAGAAATGGCTTTATAACCTTTACCAGACTGATAGATCTCAATTACTGCTGTTCTCATTTGTTCCTGAATTTCTTTGGATCTTGGCATGATGTCTAGCTTTTGGTCTACTTCTCTGTGTCAGGCAGCTCCTATTTAAGTGATTTCTTGATTGAAACAGGTGTGGCAGTAATCAGGCCTGGGGGTGGCTACGGAAATTGAACTCAGGTGTGATACACCACAGTTAGGTTATTTTTTAACAAGGGGGCAATTACTTTTTCACACACGGCCATGTAGGTTTGGATTTTTTTTCTCCCTAAATAATAAACACCATCATTTAAAAACTGCACTTTGTGTTTACTTGTGTTATATTTGACTAATGGTTAAATGTGTTTGATGATCAGAAACATTTTGTGTGACAAACATGCAAAAGAATAAGAAATCAGGAAGGGGGCAAATAGTTTTTCACACCACTGTAGAAAGACCATATAAATAAACATTTTTATAGTTTAAGCCTTAAAATACCCATCCCACATGCTTTAAACACATGTAAACTTCTAAAACACACTTTGTTAACACATATGATATGTGGATGTCGGGCTAAGGATATGAGTAACATCTCACTATTATAAAACATTTTAACTTCACGCAAGACAAGTGAGACAGGAAAATAGGTGATGTACACCTAAAAGCCTGATTGTACAGGCTTTTAAATTATTGACACGCAGAGCGACAAGCAGCACAAAGCCAGCACAAAGTCCACTTCTCCTTAGCGTTCATTCAGCTCCCCACCCCCTTGACAATGCGAAGTGGCAGGAGCGTACTGCGCCTCCGGGGAGGGGGGTTTGAGCGAACGTGCGTTCAGCCCTCACACCCCCCCACGCACACACACTCCTCCTCCTCCTTCCGAACGCGCAGAGCGACAAGTAGGCATTTTGGCAGAAGCAGCACAAAGTCCATTTCTGCTCAGCGTGAGTTCAGCTGCCCCCCTTCACAAAGCGAGTGCAGACACATTGACGTCTGATCGCTGCGTGCAGTGTGCAGTGTTGGTCTGCGGTGTTTAAGAATGCAGAAAGTGTTTAAGAGCATAGGAAGTGTTTATAAGAGCGTGGGAAAGGTTAACAAGAGAGTGAGAAAGGTTTATAAGAGTGTGGGAAGGGTTTATAAAGCCTTAAAATATGTATAAATAATAAAATAAATATAGGTCGCTACTTCGCGGATTTTCACCTATCGCGGGGGGCTCTGGAACGTAACCCCCGCGATAGGTGAGGGATTACTGTAATCAATTTTGATTTGAGTGAATAAAACCTTTTTTTTTTTTTACTTTTTCCTCTAGGTGCAGTTTTGGCACATAAAGGATACTTTAGAGAGGCACGTGATGTTTTTGCACAGGTCAGGGAAGCCACTGCTGAAATAAGTGATGTTTGGTTAAACCTTGCTCACATCTATGTGGAACAAAAGCAGTATATCAGTGCAGTTCAAATGGTATTTATTTTTCTCTCATACACATTTTCTGAACTATTGCTGAGGATATTGTTTGATATTGAACTATATGCTTTTAATATTTTTAAAAAGTCAATCCTTATGTTTTTCTTTTGCCAGTATGAAAATTGCCTGAAAAAATTCTATAAGCATCAAAACACAGAAGTTTTACTTTATCTAGCTCGAGCATTGTTCAAGTGTGGAAAGCTAGAAGAATGCAAACAAACCCTGCTAAAGGTATTATAAGGAACATGCCCAGTTTTCACCAGTTCCTTACTGAAATAAGTTCAGTGACTGCTAACTTTTTTTTTTCTTTTGTCTTACCTCCAGGCAAGACATGTGGCACCTAATGATACTGTACTTATGTTTAATGTGGCTTTAGTTCTGCAGAGGTTGGCCACATTGGTACTAAAAGATGAAAAGAGTAATCTGAAGGCTGTGCTCAGTGCTGTTAAAGAACTTGAACTCGCCCACAGGTAAAATGTTCATCTCAGTCTAAGTTTTCAATCTTTTAGGAAAGAACATCTGAGAAGTGACCCTTTTAGTTGGGTTGTGACATTTTTAAAAAAACATCCTATATCTATACATAGATAGATATGAGAGAGACAACTATCTCTATCTCGTGTTTCGCCCTAATTCTGGGCTCATCAGGCGTACACACTCACTGCACCCACCTCTCAGGGAATTGAACCTCGGACGTCGGCGCCAGAGGCGAAGCCTCTAACGTTGCGCCACGACGTGTGGTTCATTCATTTGACAGCATGTAGATCGGGGTAATTACGTTCATTGCATTCGTAGTCTGTGTCACAATCTGATTGTATGGGTGGTTACAATCTATATATATATATATATATATATATATATATATATATATATATATATATCTACATCTCTCTAATATATATATATATATATATATATATCTACATCTCTCTAATATATATATATATATATATATATATATCTACATCTCTCTAATATATATATATATATATATATATATATCTACATCTCTCTAATATATATCTGTATATCTATATATATCTATTTGTATATATATCTGTATATCTATATATATCTGTATATATAGTAATTTTCTTTTGATACCATATAACTCGGATATCTGTGAATATGATTCTGCATATGGTATGTAAAGTTTATTTTTAAATGTGTTAATACAGTAATCCCTCGCTATATCGTGCTTCGACTTTCGCGGCTTCATTCTATTGTTGATTTTATATGTAAGCATATTTAAATATATATCGCGGATTTTTTGCTGGTTCGCAGATTTCTGCGGACAATGGGTCTTTTAATTTCTGGTACATGCTTCCTCAGTTGGTTTGCCCAGTTGATTTCATACAAGGGACACTACTGGCAGATGGCTGAGAAGCTGCCCAACTTACTTTTCTCTCTCTCTCTCTCGCTCTGACATTCTCTGCTCCTGACGGAGGGGGTGTGAGCAGGGGGGCTGTTCGCACACCTAGACGATAGGGACGCTTGTCTAAAAATGCTGAAAGATTACCTTCACATTGCTCCCTTCTGTGCAGCTGCTTCGTGAAGCGACATGCTGCACGGTGCTTCACATACTTGAAAGCTGGAAGGACACGTATTGATTTTTGATTGTTTGTTTTTATCTGTGTCTCTCTCTCTCTCTCTCTCTCTTTCTCTCTCTCTCTCTCTCTCTCTCTCTCTCTCTCTCTCTGACAATCTCTGCTCCTGACGGAGGGGGTGCGAGCTGCTGCCTTCATTGCAACTGCTTTGTGCCGCAGTGCTTCGCATACTTAAAAGCCAAACAGCCCTATTGATTTGTTTGCTTTTCTCTCTCTCTCTCTGACATTCTGTGCTCCTGATGTGCACTCCTTTGAAGAGGAAGATATGTTTGCATTCTTTTAATTGTGAGACGGAACCGTCATCTCTGTCTTGTCATGGAGCACAGTTTAAACTTTTGAAAAAGAGACTAATGTTTGTTTGCAGTGTTTGAATAAAGTTCTTGTCTCTCTACAACTTCCTGTATTTCTGTGCAAATCTGTGACCCAAGCATGACAATATAAAAATAACCATATAAACATATGGTTTCTACTTCGCGGATTTTCATCGAGGAGGGATTACTGTATTTGCATCATGATGACGCTGAAGGAGAAATGAGGGCCAGAGTGATGCTGAAAAAGATCTGGTCAGACATGGTGTCAGATTATATGAAGGTGATTGAAGAATGCTTTTTACTGAACATATGCACTACTAAACCTCATTGCTTTTTTTTTTTTTTTTCCTCCATTTTTTTACAGAAGTAGCGTATCCCTAAAATTTTGCAGCATACATACCTCTTAAGCAGTCAAAAGCTAAGCACTTACAAGTTTTGTTTATATTGTTTGAGTGCTTTATTGGGGAAACAGTTTGGATGCAATAGAGGTTATGTCCAAAGGCATATTAAGTGTTGGCAAGACAATTAATTATTAAAGCGGCAAAGAATCAAATGCTAAGGCTCGTTCAGTCTATTGATGAGGAGTTTTTGAAAGACTGTCATTCAGGTTTCTAATGGTAGTTATAGGTGTGCGGATCAAAAAAAAATAGTGTTGAACTACAGTTCAGTGAGAGAAAACACAAAGTAGAATATGTCTGCATTTATTAGATCCAGGTTTATAGAATATCACCTTAAAAATTAATGTCAGACAAATTTTTTAGAAGAGTCTTTAAAGATTTTGAAGATCTGTACGAACTTTTAGAAGGTCAGTGTTAAATGTAATTACAGTGGACCAAAGGCTGACCAGCATTAGCTGTTATCATAAATTATATTGTGCTGGTCTTTGTAAATTCAGAATATGTTTAAATAGTGAGATGAGTAACTGTTTATTTATACATCAATTTTAATCAAGGTATTTCAGTTATCTCAGCAAAGCTGGAGACAAGATGAGATTTGACTTGGTCCTTGCATCTTCTGAAGCACGGTGAGTATCTTGTTAAATTATTTTAATTCCTTAATAATAATAATCAAAAGGAGCATGCTCCTTTTTCCTCTTCCCTCATATGTGTGCAAATTTAAGTATAGTCATTTTAGTATTATAAAAAGAGGTTGATGGATAAAGAATTTTAAGTGGTAATAGGTTACCAGATTTATATTGATTAGATTTTCATATATGAGAATAACACCTAAAATATTTTTACATTACATTTGATTAGCTAATTTCTGTAATTGCTAATTACAATTCATTGATGGGGATTAGTATTTGTCATGTTGCTAGATGTCAGCTGGGAGCCACAAGTTGATGACATACATAATAGTAAGTGTGAAACCCTATCAGAAATCAAATACTTCTTAAACTTTGGCTCCAACGAACTGTACAGAGTTTTAACAAAATGCTGTATTGAGTCTGTAGGTGAGCTAACAGGCAGACAGAAGGTTAGGCCTTAAGATTAGATTTCAGTGGAGGTAGGACATGTGCAGTTTCATGGAAAAAAATATTAAGCAGACTACCACAGACAAATAGCTTCTCCTTAGACCGGCAAGTGTTTTCTTTGTGTATGCAAAAGTACGATAAAAACATCCAGTAATTTTAATACTAGTAAGGTAGATTATGTAATAAATGTTATAATGGATAAGAAAGAAAGTAAATGTATGCTACCTTCCAGAAACAAAGTTGGGGTGGGGGAGAAGTGAGGTTTATTGGCAGTAGCAAAAAGTACAAATTTTCTGGCAGGGGATTTATAGTGGCAGTGCTTTTGGCAGCAAAATGTGATTGAAGTGAACAGCAGGAGTGAATTTATTATACACTAGTTTATGGACTGCAGTAATCTAATTTATAATCGGAAAACAACAAACCTACAGTTGAAAGAGGTTAATAGCATTTTGTTTTATTTATTTAGTGTTTTGTTTAATGAGCTCCATAGACTAGGTAAACAAAACTTTATGTAACTTATAACTAGTTGTGTAATACAGCATGGTTTGCCAAAGGGTTTCCTTGTTATTTTGGGATTAGTAGAATTTAGTAGGTTTGTGATGGGTTGGCCTACTCTCGCATCCTAGGCTTAAAACACACACACCAGCTTAATCACTGATGATAGGTTATGCCTGTATAACCTTACTCGTCAGCATTCCGCAGGGGTGTCCCTGGATTTAGTGTAGACCTAAAAGTCTACACACTTTGGTCGCCGAGAATAGCCTAGACATATGGAGCCTGATATAATTTGGCAAATGCCACTTAACAGCCAGTGATGGATTCCTCCCACTGTGCTGTCCGATGTTAGGGTCGTCTCAACCAAAGACCCTGTCACAGTCCTAACCCTGTAAGAAAGTGGCAGCTCCTCACATCTGGTGCCCTGCATCTACTTTATTATTTCAGTCACTCAATATATGTAGGCAAAATATAGAAATGTAAATGTTAAGCATTATATTTTAAATTGGAATACAGTAATAGCAAATGAGCTAAATTACATAAATGATAAAAAAAAAAAAATAGTAACTATACAATCTAGATGTAAAGCCCTGATTAAAAAAATAGAACCTTGTTTCAAAGTCAAAAACCTAAATAATACCTTTTCCTAAAGATAAAGGTGTGTTGATGTTAATGAAGTCTTGTCAGACAGTTTTAAATTCCGCAGTTGTTCTGAAGTATGGACTTCAATGTTCAGGTGGATGTTGTGTCTCTCTCTCTCTCATGTCTCTGTCTTCTCTCTCATTACGGATGGTCCATTCTTAATGCCAGAATGCCCCATAGAGCTGTGGTCCTGTGTGATGTCACACTCAAATAACTGGCTAGCTGCTATGGTATTGGACAGCTGTAACTTAAAGCTTTGAGCATAAAAATAGATGCAAAACTCTTCAACTTGTCAAGTGTTCAAATCTATTATATCTGTAGTTCCATTTTTTCCCCACCTAAAATTTAAGTTATACTCTGTCTGGTCATTCTATAGATACCATAAAAAGGAAATTATACATACTACATGCAGTTGTGCTTGAAAGTTTGTGAATCCTTTAGAATTTTCTATATTTCTGCATAAATGTGACCTAAAACATCATCAGATTTTCACTCAAGTCCCAAAAGTAGATAAAGAGAAACTAGTTAAACAAATGAGACAAAAATATTATACTTGGTCATTTATTTATTAAGGAAATTGATCGAATATTACATATTTGTGAATGGAAAAAGTTTGTGAACCTTTGCTTTCAGTATCTGGTGTGACCCCCTTTGCAGCAAATACTGCAACTAAACATTTCCGGTAACTGTTGATCAGTCCTGCACACCGGCTTGGAGGAATTTTAGCCCATTCCTCTGTACAGAACAGCTTCAACTCTGGGATGTTGGTGGGTTTCCTCACATTAACTGCTCGCTTCAGGTCCTTCCACAACATTTCGATTGGAATAAGGTCAGGACTTTGACTTGGCCATTCCTAAACATTAACTTTATTCTTTAACCATTCTTTGGTAGAACGACTTGTGTGCTTAGGGTCATTGTCTTGCTGCATGTCCCACCTTCTCTTGAGATTCAGTTCATGGACAGATGTCCTGACATTTTCCTTTAGAATTCTCTGATATAATTCAGAATTCGTTGTTCCATCAATGAAGGCAAGCCGTCCTGGCCCAGATGCAGCAAAACAGGGCCAAACCATGATACTACCACCACCATGTTTCACAGATGGGATGAGGTTCTTATGCTGGAATGCATGGTTTTCCTTTCTCCAAACATAACGCTTTTCATTTAAACCAAAAAGTTCTATTTTGGTCTCATCCATCCACAAAACATTCTTCCAATAGCCTCCTGGTTTGTCCACGTGATCTTTAGCAAACTGCAGACGAGCAGCAATGTTTTTTTTTGAGAGCAGTGGCTTTCTCCTTGCAACCCTGCCATGCAAACCATTGTTGTTCAATGTTCTTCTGATGGTGGACTAATGAACATGAACAGTGGCCAATATGAGAGAGACCTTCAGTTGCTTAGAAGTTACCCTGGGGTCCTTTGTGACCACGCTGACTATTACACGCCTTGCTCTTGGAGTGATCTTTGTTGGTCGACCACTCCTGGGGAGGGTAACAATGGTCTTGAATTTCCTCCATTTGTACACAATCTGTCTGACTGTGGATTGGTGGAGTCCAATCTCTTTAGAGATGGTTTTGTAACCTTTTCCAGCCTGATGAGCATCAACACTTCTTTTTCTGAGGTCCTCAGAAATCTCCTTTGTTCGTGCCATGATACACCTCCACAAACATGTGTTGTGAAGAGAAGACTTTGATAGATCCCTGTTCTTTAAATAACACAGGGTGCCCACTCACACCTGATTGTCATCCCATTGATTGAAAACACCTGACTCTAATTTCACCTTCAAACTAACTGCTAATCCTAGAGGTTCACATACTTTTGCCATTCACAAATATGTAATATTCGATCATTTTACTTAATAAATAAATTACCAAGTATAATATTTTTGTCTCATTTGTTTAACTGGTTTCTCTTTATCTACTTTTAGGACTTGAGTGAAAATCTGATGATGTTTTAGGTCATATTTATGCAGAAATATAGAAAATTCTAAAGGGTTCACAAACTTTCAAGCACAACTGTAGAATTAAAACATAAAGTAGCTGAAAACATTCTCACATTGGTAATCCTAGCATTGTTCTTTAAAGGCTGTCACAGTCCTCCTCCGAATGCAAAGTTTATTTGCTGGTCATTGCAGTCTATCTGAGCTTTTAATATACTTTTAATATAATGCCTGCAGTAAGAAAATGATTGTCTACTCCATAACATCCTGCAAAAAAGCTCAAGTGTCACAAGTCTTTTGAGAGAAAAAGTGAATGTTGTGATTTCAAAATGTGAATCCTGCTTTTGGATGTCTAAATTCCATATTAATCAAAAAGGGCTATTTGTATTTGTTATGATACACAGAGAACTTGATATACTGTAAGTGGATAGGGATGTTGAATCTTGTGTTGTTAATTCTGACTCTTGCTGGCTCTGCATGGTTTGCAGGTTCTGCCTGTTTTTTCATGGGTTTTTCTTAATTTTATTCTACATTCCCAAGGTTGTGCATGTTCACTGATGATTCTAAAGTCACCCACTGAGTGTGGATGTGTGCATGAATGGACCCTTTGACGGTCTGATGCTGTGTCTCAGTCTGTTTCACACTTTTTTTTTCTTTGATGCCATCTGGATTGGTTCTGCTGTCTTGAAACCAAAGTTGGATTATGCGGGCTTGAGAATGGTATTAGGTTTAGGTAAGATATGTACAGTATGATGATTTAAAAATAATTATTTACATTTATATTGCACTTTTCTCACTACTCAAAGCGCTATCCATTCAGGGAGGATCTGGGACATGAATCCATGATCTCCTTACTGCGAGGCAGCAGTGATAATCACTGCGCCATCTCTGTGGATACCATAATTTCATCATGTCACAGTTGCTTCTAACAATCTTATCACTACCGACTTGGGTCATCAAAAGCCATATCTTACCACAAAATCCATCTTAAACAGACCTAGATCAACACAACATATACTAGAAAACAAGAAAAGTCTGATTTGAAAGTGTTTTTACAAGCAGTTGGTTTCAAACTTAAATAAACACAATTTTTGACCATTCTAAGTTTTACAAATATTTTCAATGAGGTCATAATTTAAACTGAAAGAATATTCCTGTAGCTTGTCGTTGTACCTTTGCAGCTTTATTATGCAGATATTTCTAATATGCCCACAGCTGCTGTGTGTTTGGTATATATGCTTAAGCTACGAAATTTCACATGTATCTTGACATGGAAAACAAGGTAGTGTAGCTCATTCTTTGTAGACTTGCTGTAAGTAGATCATTTCATGTATACTTGTCTTCTAAAATCCACACTTTACAAATCAAAGATTGGTCTAATATATAAATAATAAATATATATTAAATATATATATATATATATATATATATATATTTAATATATGTATATTATATAATATATATATATATATATATATATATATATATATATATACAGTGGTGTGAAAAACTATTTGCCCCCTTCCTGATTTCTTATTCTTTTGCATGTTTGTCACACAAAATGTTTCTGATCATCAAACACATTTAACCATTAGTCAAATATAACACAAGTAAACACAAAATGCAGTTTGTAAATGGTGGTTTTTATTATTTAGGGAGAAAAAAAATCCAAACCTACATGGCCCTGTGTGAAAAAGTAATTGCCCCCTTGTTAAAAAATAACCTAACTGTGGTGTATCACACCTGAGTTCAACTTCCGTAGCCACCCCCAGGCCTGATTACTGCCACACCTGTTTCAATCAAGAAATCACTTAAATAGGAGCTGCCTGACACAGAGAAGTAGACCAAAAGCACCTCAAAAGCTAGACATCATGCCAAGATCCAAAGAAATTCAGGAACAAATGAGAACAGAAGTAATTGAGATCTGTCAGTCTGGTAAAGGTTATAAAGCCATTTCTAAAGCTTTGGGACTCCAGCGAACCACAGTGAGAGCCATTATCCACAAATGCCAAAAACATGGAACAGTGGTGAACCTTCCCAGGAGTGGCCGGCCGACCAAAATTACCCCAAGAGCACAGAGACGACTCATCCGAGAGGTCACAAAAGACTCCAGGACGACGTCTAAAGAACTGCAGGCCTCACTTGCCTCAATTAAGGTCAGTGTTCACGACTCCACCATAAGAAAGAGACTGGGCAAAAACAGCCTGCATGGCAGATTTCCAAGACGCAAACCGCTGTTAAGCAAAAAGAACATTAGGGCTCGTGTCAATTTTGCTAAGAAACATCTCAATGATTGCCAAGACTTTTGGGAAAATACCTTGTGGACTGATGAGTCAAAAGTTGAACTTTTTGGAAGGCAAATGTCCCGTTACATCTGGCGTAAAAGGAACACAGCATTTCAGAAAAAGAACATCATACCAACAGTAAAATATGGTGGTGGTAGTGTGATGGTCTGGGGTTGTTTTAATGCTTTAGGACCTGGAAGGCTTGCTGTGATAGATGGAACCATGAATTCTACTGTCTACCAAAAAATCCTGAAGGAGAATGTCCGGCCATCTGTTCATCAACTCAAGCTGAAGCGATCTTGGGTGCTGCAACAGGACAATGACCCAAAACACACCAGCAAATCCATCTCTGAATGGCTGAAGAAAAACAAAATGAAGACTTTGGAGTGGCCTAGTCAAAGTCCTGACCTGAATCCAATTGAGATGCTATGGCATGACCTTAAAAAGGCGGTTCATGCTAGAAAACCCTCAAATAAAGCTGAATTACAACAATTTTGCAAAGATGAGTGGGCCAAAATTCCTCCAGAGTGCTGTAAAAGACTCATTGCAAGTTATCGCAAACGCTTGATTGCAGTTATTGCTGCTAAGGGTGGCCCAACCAGTTATTAGGTTCAGGGGGCAATTACTTTTTCACACAGGGCCATGTAGGTTTGGATGTTTTTTTCTCCCTAAATAATAAAAACCACCATTTACAAACTGCATTTTTTGTGTTTACTTGTGTTATATTTGACTAATGGTTAAATGTGTTTGATGATCAGAAACATTTTGTGTGACAAACATGCAAAAGAATAAGAAATCAGGAAGGGGGCAAATAGTTTTTCACACCACTGTATATATATATTATATATATATATATATATATATATATATATATATATATATATATATATACTATATATATATTTATATATATTATATATATAGTATATATATATATATATATATATATAATTTATATATATATACTATATATATATATATTATAATATAATATATATTTTATTATATATATATATTATATATATATATATTATATACATTATATTATATTTTTATTTATATATATGTATATTTATTTATATAGTATATATATTTATATATTATAATATATATATATATATATATATATATATATATATATATACATTATATATATTTATATATATATATATATATATATATA